>NC_064809.1:19242413-19277147 GCF_023721935.1 Panthera uncia | reverse complement strand
CCCTCCCCTCTCCCCTCCCCCCCCCTCCTCTCCCCCCCTCCCCTCCCCTCCCCTCCCCATTCCACATATAAGTGATACCATGCAGTATTTATCTTTCTCTGGCTTATTTCACTTAGCATAAAATCCTCCAGGTTTATCCATGGTCTCAGGCATTTCTAATGAGCTCTGAGGTGTTTTAAAATGACAACTGATCCTCTCTGACAGCAAATTATTGTCTTCTTTGCCTTTGAGGGGGATTTGTGAGCAGGGCAAGGAGTGGTTCAAAGGCTCCTGCATCGGTGAATCTCTTTTCAGCAATTATCTCTTCTGAAAAGTCAAACGGCGCAGCATCATTACGAATGATATTTCAACAACGCAGGCTGCCTAAGAGGCTCACAGATCAATACTTTTTTTTGTCCATGAAGAGGCTGCAGCTATGATTATTGAAAAAAGGGCGGAAATATTTGTCACAGTAGTTGCTATGTGGCATTACTGAGCCTTAATCTGTGTGCTAGCAACGGAATGTGTTTGCTTATTTGTTCTACCCAACCTATGATAATCTTAGCTGACACTTATGTAGAGTTTACCACGAGGCAGGCAGATGGAAGCGGTTCAGAACTGCTGACTCACTTAATCCTCACAGTGGGAGAGTAGGAGCTGTTTTTGCAGCGCTAGGTTATCCCCATTTCATAGGTTAGAAAACTGAGGCGTAGAGACGCTAAGCAGTAGCACAAAGTCATACGACTAGTAAATGGCGGGGTTGGGCTTCGAACTCAGGCAGTGACGCTCCGTGTTGCTGCCTTTTCCAAAGCGAGTCCAATAACCTGAGACCTGCTGAAAACTAGCCACGGATTCCTCTTCCGTTTGCTTTCATCCGACCCTCACCTCAGCCTTCAGCTCGATCTTCTGGACCTTCCGGTTAGGACCATGAGTTGGCAATTGCTTCCCTTAAGGCAGGAGAAGAACTTTTCCTGGATTCGGTGGTGTTTGATCGTAAAAACATACAGCGTACGCGCACATGCACGCACAGCAGAATGGATGATGACCGCTGATTAATCCAGAAGGGCGTGACAGGCCTAAAATGACCGCTGGTTTCCCAAGAACAGATTAAAAAAAAAAAAAAAAAAAGTGCGAGGTTGGGAGCCAGCGAGAGAAGTCGCTTCCCCAGCTGGGGTCCAAGGACCTCACACGCGCGCGCGCGCGCGCGCGGGGGGCCGCTTTTCTCCGAAGACTCCCCTGCGAGCGGGCGCGACACAGCCCTCCGCGCCGCGGGGACCGGAGGCCCCGGGGTCCCCCGCGGGTCTCGCGGCTGCCGGGCCCGAGCGCGTGTCTGCGCGCGGCCGGGACGGCCTCCGCCCGGGAAGTCGGCTCCGCGTGGGGCGTTGGTGCGCCGCTGCCCGCGGCGCCGGGGCTGGCGGAGGAGCGCGGGCTCGAGCCCGCGCGTCCTCTGGGCACCAGGAACCCCGGCCTGCGAGCGCGGTGACCCGGCGGGGGCAGAAGCCAGAAGACCAGGCGCAGGGAGTGCGCGGGTTTGAGCCCCCCCTCCCCCCACCTCCCCTTCGCGCTTCCCTCCTCCGCCGCCGCCCACCTGGCCGCCCCCGGCTGCGGCTGCGGCACCGGGCTCGCTCCCAGGCCTCGCAGTCGCAGCCCGCGGCTGTCTGCGGAGCTTTCCGGGTGTCGCCCTCCCCCTTCCCCCCCGCCGCGCCCTCCCTCCCCGGTGCCCGACGTGCTCGTTCCCTGCCACTTGGGTCCGGGCGCGCCGGTGGGTTTGGCCTGCGCGGCGGCGGCGGCGGCGGCGAGGCGGGGGAGCGAGTGAGCGCGAGGGGCGGGAGCCAGTGTCTGTGTGAGTCACCGGTACCTGGAGTGCGAGCGACGCAGAGCGAGCGGCGCGGAGCCCGAGCCGGAGCCGAGCCCGGGCCAGCGAGCGCGGCCGCCCCCCCACCCGCCCCAACCCCGGCGCCAGGCCCCGCCGCGCACCCACCCGTGCCCCGCCGCCCTTCCCGCGCGCCGCGCGGCCGGCTCGCCAGGGGTCCGGCGCCGACTCCCGACCCCGGCGCCCGGCCGCCCGCAGCCCTCCCGCCTGCCCGGAGGCGGTGCGGGGCTCGCCGGGGGATGTCACAGCGGCTCCTCGGAGCCCCCAGCCGCTGCCGCACAGCCGCCGCCCCTGGGAACCGCGACGATGAACCCCCAGTGCGCCCGCTGCGGAAAAGTCGTGTATCCCACGGAGAAAGTCAACTGCCTGGATAAGGTGAGCGAGGGGGCGCCGGGCCAGCCCGGACCTGCCGGGGGCCCGGCTGCACCTGCTCCGAGAAGTTTTGGCGCCTGGGATGCAAGGAGAGGAGTGGGGCTCTGTGCGTGTGTGTGTGTGTGTGTGTGTGTGTGTGTTTTGGCACCGGGTGAGGGGCACGCAAAGGAAAAACGCCCGCAGGAGTATCCAGAGAGCACGCTTGGCGATGGTGATGTTGGAACCGGGGAGGGTTTTCGTCGGGGTGCGGGCGGCGAGGGTGCGGGGCTGCTGCGGAGGGCGCGCGGCGGAGCGCGGCCCGGGGGCAGAAGAGCCCAGGCTCGACCCCTTCGCACCGCCACTCCTGCCCCTCACCGCCCCGCACCCCACCTCACCCCCGCCCCAGCGCCCCCCGTGACGGCGGTGAGGCGGAGAGGCAAATAATAATTAATATGTCGTGGGGCGGCCGCTGCGGCATTGCTAAGAATAATCCCCGGCTCGGCGCGGCGAGCAGGATCCACGGGGGGTTAATCCACCCGGCTGGGGAATTCCAGAGGAAGTGGCTTTAGGCCCGGCCCCTGCAGCCCTGCTCCCTGTCCTTCCCGGGCGTGGATGGAGTTGAACAGCCTGGGGGAGCGAGCCCCGCGCTATCCTGAGTGACTGATCGTTGAAACCAGCCGGAGGCGGTCCCTGACAAATTTGCGTGTGCTGGTACAAATGCCTCTCGAGAGCACCCCGTCATCTCGCCAGCCCTCCCGGACTGGGTCCACCTTTCCTGCAATTTAGTAGAAGCTGGACAGGGATGGGGGGGGGGCGAGGGTACTTGCCTAGTCCCCCTCCTGGCTCCTTCGGGTTGCCTGGTTTCCGGTGGACACATATTTATTGAGATCCAACAAACTCCGCGTTTAGGCGCTTTGGACTGGATTCGTTTTCCTTCTGAAGCCACTACCCAGGTTCCACGTCTCCATTATTAACCAGTTTAGGATTCCATTCTGGCTGCTCCTAGGAGTGCCGTGTGGATGGAGCCCTGGCAGTTCTTGCCTCTGAATCTGTACGTCGCGGTGGGGATTCATTTAAAACTCAGTTTTCGTAGCTGTCTGCCTTATTTACATAACCGAGAGGAGGTAACCACATCTCCTGTTACCTACAATCATTTTGTTGCGGTATTTTCAAGTGAGGGTGGGGACTGTGATGCACTAAAAAATATCTCCTTTCTGTACCCGTCCCGGAAAGCGCTGGCATTGCACGAAACTTTTAAATATTTATTTATTTATTTTTCAGTATTGGCATAAAGGATGTTTCCATTGTGAGGTCTGTAAGATGGCTCTCAACATGAACAACTACAAAGGCTATGAAAAGAAGCCCTATTGTAATGCGTAAGTATTGTCAACAAGGTGTGCCAGGTGTGGTAGGTGCAGCACCAGAACACAAAAGTGAGGGCATCTGCCCGTTCCGAGAGACTGACTCACTGTGTCACGCAGGTGTGGCAGGGGCCAGTTCCTGGTTTATGCCACACACGCTGGGGCCACGGACTTTGCGGAAGGTCATTGCACTCGTGTCTTTCTTCATGTGCAGGGTAATTTGTGTGTGTCTTCCAGCGGGGTCGATTTTTGAGGCTCACAGGGTTGCAGAGTGGGGGACATTTGTTAGAAGCTGAAGAACTTACACGCAGCGAAAGTGTGGGCTCTGAAGTGCATGTCAGATTTCCATTTCAGTCACGTGATGTTGCCATATTGCAATTTTATATCTGAACCTAGTTGCTAGGGAAAGGAGTCTCGCTTAATCTTAGCTGAGACCGCTCCAGAGATCCTAGAGCTGAAACAGAGAACCACGGAATTGAGACACGGTGTTTCCGGCTGGTTAGGAGTAGGTCTGTTGGGGGAGATTAGGGAAGGCAACCTTTCTTTGGCAGGTTTTTCCATAGGCATGCTTTTAGCCTATACTGGTGGCAGTTACCTAGCGTTTACGCAGTGCTTCCTGTGTGCCAGGCCCTGTGGTAAGCACTTTATGCCTCCTGACTCATTTAATCTTTACAGATTCTGTGACTTGGGGGTGGGGGTGGGGGGCACTATTATTATCTCCATTTGACAGATGAAGAAATTGAGGCATTGAGAGGATAATTCTCAGGAAAGGGCTCCAATCACTCCTAGAATCTGGAAATTGGCCCTTGGTTCCAAATGGCCACCTTGCTGCCCTGGGGCATGTGTCTCCCCACACCTTGAGTATTCTCCCATCCAAGAGTGTTTTTAGCACTTTTCAGAGCTCTTGGCCCTGAATTGTTGAGACTTCTTCCCCATTCCCCTGTGGGGGCCGATGGAGCCTACAGGTGGCATAGGACCCTTAGCCTTTTGGCTGGAATATGGCTGGAGATTCACTCTCTCTAGAGTTTCGGAAATAGGTTCGGCCAGGTCTTCTGGAGATGGAGGGCCCATGGTTAACTGACAGTTCACTCATGGGACTGTGTTTTCATAGTAAATTTTTGGTAAACAAATGTAGTGTGCTTATACCTCTCCGGTGAAGAACTTTTTTTTTTTTTTTTTTTTTTTTTTTGTTACTCTCTTATTGCTTACTGATTGGTCCCAGCTTATTGCTTATTGACTGACTAGAAACTTTTCAAGAAATCAGAACATGGGAGCACTGAACAGAATGCAGGACTTTTTTGGATAAGTGAAGTTCACAGATATTGCCCAAACTCATTGATGTCTTTGGCCCTCCTATACCATGTATCTTATGGCGATAACACGGAACAAAAAATGGGACTTCAGTGTCATAGTCTCCTGCTTTTCTTAAAGAGAGGTACGTGTGACTGGTTAAACATCAAAGGCAGCCGGCAGTACCTAGATGGGAAAGGGTCTCCTACAACCCATAAACGAGATAATTGTTCTTTAGTTTAAAGGAAAGTGAACCATTTTCCCGTAACTACTCCAGCCCGTGGCCTGATTCGATTAGGCTTTATGGGCCACATCAAGATTCTTTATGGCTCCACATCCTGGAGTTCAACCCGGTGATAACCATGCCTTCGGGTGGCCCTGGTAGGCCTGGAGGAGTTGGAGGAGAAAAGGAAAGACAGGAGAGAAAGAAATTGAGGAGAGAACAATTACATTTAATACGATGCGATACGGTATAACATGTATACGTATGTAATTATGTATGTGTTTACATATAGACACATACAGGTAGATAAATAATTGAATTAGGGGGAAAAGAAATGATTAAAATAAAAGGGCAGAAAAAAAAAGGTACAGCTGAGAGAGTCTTGGTTGCATGGGACCACTTGAAAACTCAGTGCTTACTGCTTAGTTTCGGTTCAGTCTAATTAAAAAAGAATATCAGAGGGGCGCGTGGGTGGCTCAGTCGGTTGAGTGTCCGACTTTGGCTCAGGTCATGATCTCACAGTTTGTGGGTTGGAGCCCCACATCAGGCTCTGTGCTGACCGCTTGCTCGGAGCCTGGAGTCTGCTTCGGATTCTGTGTCTCCTTCTCTCTCTGCCCCTCCCCCGCTCACGCTTCGTCTCACTCTGTTTCTCAAAAATAAATCAATGTAAAAAAAAAAAAAAAAAAGAATATCAGATTCTGCGGCAAGTCAAGGGTGGCTGGTTTGCAATCTGACTTAATAGTGAACTAGTGCCCAGAACTGTTGAGATTTGGGCCCCAAAACAAAGAGCCTCGATCTGTATATAGGAGACATCCTACTATGTTGTTTCATAGGACGGAGTCTTATTTTAAATGCTTTAGGTATGTCTAAATCAAATGCTTACAGATTTTCTCTTTAAACTTTCTTATATAATTCAAATGCTTTGGTATTAGGTTTAAGTGGAACTTGGGGGGGGGGTAGCATCTCAGATTTCTTGTCGAATATTAAACCTGGTGGTCCACTTTGTTGAGCAGAGAGACAGGGGAAGACAAGAAATCTAGCTTTAGCGGGTGAATGATTCCAGTTGATGGTGTCAATTTGTTTAATTTAGCTTTAAGTTCATGTCACAGCTTGATCTGCTGTGTCCAGAAATGGAACCTGTCTGCTGTGAAGGTTCCAGGCCGGAAGGCCCCTGTTCTCAATTCTTATTTTTCCAAGGGCACAGGTTGCCTTGTAAACTTGCTGGGCAGCATGGATTACCCTCTGGGGATTCTGATGCCTCTGCTCTAATTCAGGTGGTGTGTCAATGGTCTTGGCCAGAAGGGTTGCCATAATTTCTCCGGGTCAATGGTGGAAAATTGATTCTCTGAAGCATACGGTTACTGGAAAATGACACATTCTGTATCCATGTAGAGCAATATTTTATCTGTACTTAGTTTGGTTCAGGGGTTGACATGCATACATGTTGAAATGAAAATGACTATTTGTCCCCCCACAACTTGTCATTGGAAAAATTTCCATATACACAAAGTGGTTGAAAGAATAATACAATGGACATCTGTATACCTTCCACTGAAATTCCAGTGTTATTAACATTTGGTCACATTTGCCCCTTATTTCTATTTAGTTATGTGTGCAAATATATTATTGTCAGACCGTTTGTCAGTTTCACACATCAAGGAAGGTAATTTCATACATTGATATTTCTTCCCTGAAAACTACATCATCCATGTGCTAAGAATGAGGATATTTTTTTTTCTAACTTTTTAAATGTTTATTTGTTTTTGAGAGAGAGAGAGAGAGAGAGAGAGAGAGAGAGAGAGAGAGACAGACCATGAGTGGGAGAGGGGCAAAGAGAGAGGGAGACACAGAATCCGAAGCAGGTTTCAGGCTCTGGAGCTGTTAGCACAGAGCCTGATGCAGGGCTTGAGCCCACAAACCGCAAGATCATGACCTGAGCCGAAGTCGGATGCTTAACAGACTGAGCCACCCAGACACCCCAGAATAAGGATATTTTCTTAAACAATCATAGAACCATTGTCACACCAAAGAAAATTAACCAAAATTTCATAATATCTAAAATCCTGTCTACGTTTATATTTCCCTCGTCCTAAGAATGTCTTTTGTAGGGGCGCCTGGGTGGCTCAGTCAGTTAGGCATCCGACTTCGGCTCAGGTCATGATCTCACGGTCCATGGGTTCGAGCCCCACGTCGGGCTGTGTGCTGACAGCTCAGAGCCTGGAGCCTGTTTCGGATTTGGTGTCTCCCTCTCACTCTGCTTCTCCCCCACTCAGGCTCTGTCTCTCTCTCAGGAATAAATAAACATTAAAAAAAAATTAAAAAAAAAAAGAATGTCTTTAGTATCTGCTTTTTTCTTTTTAAACCAGAATCCAATCAAGGTTCATACTTTACATTCAGTTGTTGTGAAAATGACAACTTTTTTGATTACTGGAGATTTAATATTTAATTTCTTTTCTAGTGATTTATAAAATCTGTTGGAGTTTTCACAAAGAGGACTTATGTAGCATTTCTTGTGAAAAAAACATACATAATTACCAAGAATATTTAAAATAAATATTAAGAATATGCTTGAAACTTGGAAAGGATAAACAGACATTTAAGATTATTTTTAGAAAACATAAAGGCTTTTTATTTTAATTGATACCTGGGGGCATTTTTTTTTTTTTTTAGTGGAATGAAGTAGTGAGAATTTTCTTCCCTTTAAATATGTTGCTTGTTTATAGTCTCATGTGTTCAGAGAAGAAACAAGTTTTCTGTTTGATTTCATGCAAAGGAGAACATGTATAAGGTATAATTTACATAATATTTAAATTTTGATCTTTTGATAGAATGATCAAAGTATATTACCCACTCGATGTAAGATTGGACTTAATACACATTTAGCTCCTAATGCAGTAGTCACACTATTAAAATATTTAAAAACAAACTCGTCTGCTTAAATACATGCCATGTTTTCATAGCCTTTATGTTTCATAAGCAGGGCATGGATTCTTTGGCACATTCAGAATTTTTTTCATCATGAAACTTGCAAAGAAAAGAGGACGAGGTGATATTTTTATTGCTAAGAGAGCTTGAGAAAACAACACTAAGATGATTAGACAAAAAACATACCTCATTTTTGTATGTGAATTTATATGCCAAGTTAAACTACCCAACAAGCCACACAAAGAATATAAACCCCAAGGCCATTTGACAAATAAATTATTTAACTTATGTGTAAAAGTCAAAATTGCACTTATTATGTGTTTGTAAAAATAATACCTCATTTCTTCAAATTGTCTGAGAAATATTACCGCTTAGAAATATAGCAATGGCAGTGACAGGCCAGTTGATGTACTGGCACTAAAAGTCTAGTTATTTTAGGTCAGGGGAGGGCTCAGTTAATGATGCAATAGTTTAGCAGGACCTTGTCAATAATTTCCCCACATCATCACTTCTGTGGGAATTTTTCAGGGGCTGAAAATTTGTCCTGATCTGCCCACATTTGATATACCTTGTGTCTGTGTCAAATGTATCTTTAAAAAAATTTTTTTTTATGTTTATTTCTGAGAGAGAGAGACAGAGACAGAGTGCGAGCAAGGGAGGGGCAGAAAGAGAGGGAGACACAGAATCCGAAGCAGGCTCCAGGCTCCGAGCTGTCAGCACAGAGCCCGACGCGGGGCTCGAACCCACGAACCCGGAGATCATGACTGGAGCCGAAGTCGGAGGCTTAACTAGGCGCCCCCAAATGGATCTTTAAATATGGGTCCGAAAGAACACAAATATCTGTGTTCGACATGTTTCACTATCTTTCCAAATAAGAATCTCTGTTCAGCAAATAGTTTCACTTAGCATAATTTTGGGAGATGTTAAAAATAAACCAGTAGGAGCGGGGCGTCGTGTTTACTTTCGCTCTGCCTGTGCTAGCGGTCGTCTTGTGAATATTTATTGACTGTCGACAACCTGGGAGATGCTGAGGTAGGTGACGCTCCTTGTGAGCCCCCCGGAGAGGTCAGTGCCACTCAGCCAGCCCGTCTTGAGGGTGACTATCTAGGCCAACGCTCTGCTGGCTCTCACTTACCATTTCTCTGCTGGTCAGCCCTTGTTGATGCCTTTACCAAGGGGTGCTCCGAGGACACGGAAGGAAATTAAATTTAAACCTGAGAGCTTTCCACCATGTAGTTCCCTTATCTCTGTTTAGACCTCTCAACCCCGGTTCTGTAACCCTCCAAGGGCTTGAGTTATCTCAAGGGGACTTACGAAATTCTTGCTATTAAGTTGGCTTTAATTACTTAAGAACTTTTCACGAAAGGCACTGTGGTGTAATTGGAGTTTTGAAGCAAGACAGAACTGGATTTGAACCCTGGCTCCCGCATGTTCTGCCAAGCCAATCTTTTGATCTCTAAGCATCAGTTTCTTCTTCTGTAAAATGGGAATGGTACCTCTCACCCTACTGGGGCTGTGTGGGACTAAGGAGACAGTGCAGTATTTCTGGCATGCAGTGGAACTTCCGTAGACAGGACTGCTTTTATTTCCGCAGTGGAAATAAGTTTTTTGAGGGATGAAGGGGGAAAAAGAGGGTAGGGGGAGAAGAGGAAGTACATCAAAGAAATAATAGTTATGCCTGTTAAAAGGTTTATATCAATATTTTTCACACTGTGGGCTGTCATCCGTTAGAGGGTTGTATCCAGAACTTAAAGAGAGAGAGAGAGAGAGAAAGAGAGGGAGAGAATATCGGAGTGCATCTGAGTAGTGAAATGAGTATTGTTTTGGCAGACATTTAAAAAATTTTTTTGAAGTTTCTCATTTTTGAGAAAGAGGGAGAGAGAGAGAGAGAGCAAGGGAGGGGCAGAGAGAGAGGGAGACACAGAATCCGAAGCAGGCTCCAGGCTCCGAGCCATCAGCACAGAGCCCGACGCGGGGCTCGAACTCAGCCACGAGATCATGACCTGAGCGGAAGTGGGACGCTCAACCGACTGAGCCACTCAGGCGCCCCTCATTTCTTTTTCTTTTTTTTTTTTTTTCTAGTTGTGTGTATACAGAGTGCACTGGATCATGATGTAAAAAAATATTCTTACTGGAAATGGTGGTCAAGAAAGTTTGAGAATTACTAGTTCAGTGCCATATTCTCAGTGCCCCGCGCGTCAGAGAGCACTGAAGGCTGCCGGTCCGTGCAGCCCTGTACTCACTGAGTTCATGGATTCAGACAGCCATGGCTTTCACGCCCTTGGTGCCAACCCCATCCTGTCCCGTCCCCTGCCACCCTTCAGGAATCGCTCAGCCGGCAGAGTCGTCACCATCCTCTGAAGGAGCCGTGTGCTTATCTGTGTGTGCACCCTCCTCTAGCTTGGGGTGGCTCTGAGGACATCTGTCTTGCTCACTCTGCACCCCCAGAGCCTGGCACGTAGCCCTCCATAAAGATTAGCTGTCTCCGTGAGTGTGGAGGCCGTGCTGTTATCGGCGTAGCCCTGCCTTACCCCCCAGATCAGGATGCGGCCCAGCCTGCTTTCTTTCTCGGGCAGGCGGGCAGAGGTGGGGCGGGGTGAGAAGCTGGCTCGAGAGCACGTTTTGGGGAGCCTGAATGGCGGTGTGGTGGCCAGGTTGCACAGAGTCTGAATACCGAGGGCTGAAGTCTCCCCGCTGAGGCTGGCCATTGCCACGCCGTAAGGAACACGGTAGGGTTTCCCCTCGCTGCTTACGCGCTAGGTTTCCAAGCATGCCATCCTAAAAGATCCCCTAGTGACGTTCCTTTATTTTCTTCTGGATTTAATTATAGTCTGTGAAATAAGATAGTAATTTCTACATAACAGGAACTCTGTAGAAATTAAATGGGGGAAATATTTGTAAGCCTCAGCACATCAAACGACACCTAACAGGTGCACAAATGTTAGTCCCTTCCCTTATTTATTTTACTTTATTAAAAAATATATATTTTTAACATTTATTGATTTTTGAGAGACAGAGCATGAGCAGGGGAGGGGCAGAGAGAGAGGGAGACACAGAATCCGAAGCAGGCTCCAGGCTCCGAGCTGTCAGCACAGCGCCCGACGCGGGGCTTGAACCCATGAACTGCGAGATCATAACCTGAGCTGCATGTGGCCGCTTAACCGACTGGGCCACCCAGGCGCCCCAGTCCCCTGTCTTATTTATCATAAATTGAAAGTTGTCTCATGTTTCCCCCTTAAAGGGAGGAGAAAATGTCACATTGTTAAAAGTAACAGTGTCTATCTATGGGCGTTGTGGTCTGTGGGAGTGCTAGTTAGCATCAATTATAATATGCCTTGCCTGACTTCAGTTACATACTGCATAGAAAAAGATTCAACCTCTGGCTCCTTGACATAGACCCGATGCAGGAGGATGACAGGTGTTTGGTTTTTGCTTTTGTGTTTGTATTTTTGTGAAAATGGGAGGATCGAAAGTGAAGGGTGGAGACATTTTATTTGAACCAAACAAAACGGTTCCGGGCATATGCAGACTGATCTGTTTCTCAGCTACCTTATTGAACTGTGGGGGGTATCTCGTGAATGTTAATATCTTTTGAAATTGTTGGAGAAGACCAAGGTTACACATCAGGTACTGAGTTCTGCCACACTTAAAAGTGTTTGCGCAAGGCGCCTTCCTTGTGTGGGCTCTTTATGATGATGTATTTGTTATGGAATGATGTCAGATAAGAAAAGATTTGGAGATGAAGCACAGATCTCCTAAATCACAGTGAAATGCAAGGTTAATGCAAGATATAGATGTGTGCGCTTAAAGGAGTATTGATTATGTGTCAGGGGCTTGTGTAAGGGTGCATTTCGGTATGTCTTCGTTAAACGTTTTCAGAGGAGTGCTTTACAAAGGCATTGTGGTTCCTGGGGATGTCGGGAGTGAGAGAGAACAGACATACTCCCCACAAGACACCCTCCTTCTCCAGAGCCTCAGGCCCCTCCAAGCTCCATCTCTAGAGGAATAGAAAGTTGAATTTCTTTTCCTTTCTGTTTCTGTTCTCCTACAGTTAGTGTACCTAGGAAGCCTTAGGCTCTTTAGCAGTGTGAGAGAAGTGGGATCTAGAATAATATTTATGAGCTGAGTACCCAGAACATTTCTCAGGCTTAGTAAAAGCATTGTTATTGATTCTGAAGTTCTGCTAGTGAATAAAACATTCTGCAGCCTTTCTCGTGGAACCTAGACGTGGGGCAGAGACATAAGCAGAAAACAGGAAGTTGCCAGAAGGACCAGGTTTGAACAGCAAGGATTATTTATTCCGATGCTGGAAACCCATTATTAATTTTATATGTAGTTGGCTGTGCATTTTTCTTTCTGGAGTCTTTGAGGGAGTCACGTTGCGTTCAACTACCGTTTCCTTTTCCACGCTCTCTGTTGACTCCTTCCCATCGAATCCTAGGCGCAGCCAGGAGAAAACTAGTTCGATGTGTGTATTTTTGAATAGCATCAGATCGATAGGTGGACTGGTGGTCTCTTATACTTCGGCGTCAGCTCAGCAGTCTAAAAAGCCACTTAGACAAAAATCCTTGATTAGATCCCCTGATGCTCATTACCCATCAAAGGCAGGTATAAGTCAACCACAGAGAGCCTGGGAGAAATGGGATGGCCGGGTACCGCAGGGGGCCAGAGATCTGGGGTGTGGAGTCAGATGACTGCCCACCAGTATCGAAGTCGGTCTTTAAGTGTGACTTTGTTAGCCGTTAATTGATCAAGAGCATGAACTTGATCTTTCCACGAAACCAGGCAACGTGCGGGAGCAACAGAAGGCAGTGTAGTCAGTGTATGCATCAGTACAGAGGGACGCCGGATGGACAGATGGATTTTTGATGATCTAGATGTCTGTGCCATCCTCTCCTGGCTACTCTTCCCTGATCCACCTGTGCCCCAGAGCCTTAAGCATCTCTGTTGTCTCCCACGCCCCCCTCCCCATCATCCCATCCCTGTGTTCATCCCCTCTGTCCTTGCCTTTGCTCAGGCTCTCTTACCATATTTGGCCATTGATCCGACCGTTGTCCCCTAACTGGTCTCCCTGTTCCAGTCTTTCTCTTTTTTGAAGGCTTTTCCTGCCACCACACTTGTCTTTTGAAACCATGGCTCTGGGCATATTACTCCCTTGCACAAACACGTCTGAATGTTCCCCATCACCTGCAGAAAAAATAAAGTAGGTTTCTGACCGGCACCTGGGGGCTTTTTACCATCTATCTACCTGCCTCTGCTCACATCGGTCTCCCCTCCTCCTCTCCAGTCATACTGGGCGGCTCGCCCAATGCCGTCATCAAATTTCTTCAGCTAAGTCTCAGTATCCTCATCTGTAAAATGGGTATGATATTAGATGAGGTCTAAGGATTCATTGGAATATCAAAATAATAAGGTGAGCCCAGTTTCAGGCACACAGTAAGGAGTTAATAAAAAAAAATTTCTTTGTTAATAAACTTGCCCCATGATTTGACCCTTTACCCACACTGTTCTTAGGCCTTCCTGCTCTCCCCTCTGTTAATGTTACTGTCACCTGGGGCACCTGGGTGGCTCGGTTGGTTAAGCATCTAACTTCGGCTCAGGTCGTGATCTCGCAGCTCGTGAGTTCAAGCCCCGCTGCTGTCCGTGCAGAGCCTGCTGTGGATTCTCTGTTCCCCTCTCTCTCTGCCCCTCCTCCCCCCTCTCTCAAACATAAATAAATGTTAAAGAAATTAAGTTACTTTCATCTTTAGGATGCACAGCTGTGACAGTTTTTGTGAAGCCATCTTGAACCTTTTACTTGCTGGGCTCTCTTTGTGTGCCTATTTTGGTTTTACACCTCAATTCTAGCACTTACCCAAAGGCCTGCCCTGTACTATGGCTGTGTTGTGCTTGTCTACCTATTGGAGGCAGTGTCCTGCCGAGGGTGGACCATGGCCGTTCGCATCTTGGGTTGGAGGTGGTTTGGGGGCTGGGGAGGTAAGGTCAACCGCAAGAGCGTGACTTCTTAAAGGTATTATTTCTGGCATGTTTTTAAGGGATTGAGAATGGGTGTTGCAATGCTGCAGTGCAATTCTGACATCAGTCACCCGGAATTAGTGTCGAGTCCATAAGTTAAGGGTGCGGTCCCCAACGAGACAGATGGCAGCTGCAAGTTCAGAAGTCCCCAGGCCACCCACACTTCTGAAAACAAATATGAGGGTGCCCGTAATGAGCTAATTAGCTAAAATGACTGAGAGAACTCAGAAAGGGGCTGTACTTAAGATTATGGTTTTATGATTGTAAAAGATACTAATCAGGACCAGCCAAATGAGTGCACACATAGGGCGAGGGTGGGGAGGGTCCTGGACACGTTTTCTTGCCCTTGCCCTGTGGAATCAGGACGTGTCTCCCTGCGGGTGCGGTGATGTGTTAACTGATTGAGAATCTCCACCGAGCTTGGTGTCCAGAGTTTTTACTGAGGTTTAATTCCACACATGTGATGGCTTATTGACCACGTGTGATTATTCAGCCTCTTGTCCCCCTCCCCTCCCTGGAGGAGGTCCACTGATATTGCCCGACTCAAAGGACCAACCCTCTAATCTCGTGGTTTCTGGAGTGGCCAGTCCCATCTGAAGCCATCTTGTTAGCATAACTCAGGTATGGATCAAGACTGACGAATAACAAAGATATTTCCAATTACTTGGGAAATTACAACTATTTGGAGTACGTCCCAGGAAGCGGGGACAAATGCAGGTCAGATTTTTTATGATACAACAGGCGTGCTTCTCACTGTCCTTATCAGATATGTTGTTTGAACTGTTGACGCGGTGTTGTTCTTTCACATCATGAACCTTCCGGTCTCATTATGACAAGAATGATGATCTAGAACCCACCATATCTACTTAACCAATCAACAGATGTTGGGTAAGATTTGTAAACTGTCAGGGTGCCTGGGTGGCTCAGTCGGTTAAGCGTTCAACTTCAGCTCAGGTTGTGATTTCATGGTTCGTGGGTTTGAGTCCCGAGTTGGGAGTGCTGACAGCTTAGAGCCTGGAGCCTGCTTGGGATTCTGTGTCTCCCTCTCTCTCTGCCCTTACCCCTCTGGCGTTCTGTCTCTCTTTCTTTCTCAAAAATAAACAAACATTAAAGAAAATATTTGTAGGGTCACCTAGGTGGCTCAGCCGGTTAAACGTCCGACTTCGGCTCAGGTCATGATCTCACGGTTTGTGAAGTCGAGCCCTGCATCGGGCCCTGTGCTGACAGCTCAGAGCCTGGAGCCTGCTTCGGACTCTATGTCTCCCTCCCTCTCTGCCCCTCCCCCACTTGTGTGTGCTCTCTCTCTCTGTCTCTGTCTTTCTCTCTCAAAAATAAACATTACAAACAACAACAAAAAAGATTTGTAAACTGTTTGCTGAATGCACACAGGAGGTGGGCGAGAGGACCTATTTGTGGAAGGAATCTTGATAGAATTCTCTAGATTTGTTCTTCATAAAAAAGCAAGTCTTTCCTACTAGCTAACCAGCATTTTTGAGAGCAGGAATTGTCCCAGTTGCCTTAGTATACTCCAGCATCTACTGTGTGCTCAGTAGATGTCCCCTCGATAGAGCACATCGCCCAGCTAGCTCTGTCGGGACTGGCTGAGTCCCTCTGGCTGTCTGAGCAATTCAGCTCAACGGCAGGCCTCTCTGGCTGACAGAGCTGACTTGACAGGAGAGGATAGATTTCTTTCCATGAAGATCTTTGTGGCGATCCCAGCCGGACCCGGCTGTGCTTAGACTGATAACACACATGGATGGTAGCTACCGCTGGAGAGTTTAGGCAAAATATTGAAATTTATTGCTAGATTATTGGTCACTAATATGCAACTGAACAAAAGAAGACAGGAATAACATCTACGTAGGTACTTTGTAACAATCACTTTGTTATAACTATGTGTTTGAAAGTCTTAGAAATGAACTCTGGGGCTCCCGGGTGGCTCAGTCGGTTAAGCAAGCATATGACCCTTGATTTCAGCTCATGGTCTGTGAGTTCGAGCTCTGCGTCGGGCTCTGACAGCTGGAGCCTGCTTGGGATTCTCTCTCGCTCCCTCTCTCTCTCTGCCTCTCCCCCATGTGCTCTCTTTCTCTCGCTTTCTCAGAAATAAACATTAAAAAAAAGAGACATGAACCTTGTGTTTAGATATTAGGCAATGTGCATATTTATTTGCATATCTATATATTTTTCCTGGAAATAACAATGATTTATTTGCGGAAACAAAACGTGATCAGGGATTAACACATTAATCCCTGATAAATGACAAGCCTTTACATTCTCTTATGGAAGAATTTAATTTTCTTTGGTGAATTTTTTCAATGCTCTGTCTCTTCTCTCGGATTTCCAGAACTTCAAAGGCAACTTATCAAGATCTGTGTTCTTCCCCCGTCCCTGTCCCCCATGCCAGCTCTCTCTCTCTCTCTCTCTCTGTTTAAAGTATTTTCTGTTGCCACTGACGTAGTTCTCTGATTTTCTTAACATTAAGTGCAATTCTATTTAAAAATTTCTAGATGCTTAAGGCACATAATAATTAAGGGTTATTCCTGTCAGGAATAGAAACACCATATTAGAACAGTTCTTCCTCAGAGGCTGCTAAAGAAGGAAAATCCTGTTTAGAGGGTTTGCCTCTGTGGGTTTTTTTTTTTTTTTTTTTTTTTTTTAAATGGCAGTTATGTAATGTCAGGCTTAATTGGCCAAGAGTCAGGAGGCTGGTTTATTTGTGCGTCTCTTGGGTCGTATGTACCTGAGGGGTGAGTGGTCAGTGAACGCACCTGTAAATTGTACCTGGGGGCTATTTCCCAAGAAGCGTCCTGCATAACGACAGTGTCACAGATGTTGAAAGAAAAGCATATTGGTTTTTCTTTATACGCTGTTGGGTATATAACAGACACTGAATGAACATGCGTGGATTGACTGTAAAAGTACATTTATTCCGAATGGGAGCAACCCTTCATTTGACAGGAAGCCTCCTTCCTGGCATCCTTCTCTGGTGGGTTAGCAGCGATTGCTACTCAGGATTTAAAAATTAATTCCCCAGCAGGAGAAAACAGGTGGGAACACAAAAGAGGTACTTGAATGGAGGAAGCGTCAAGCAATTCTCCAAAGGGACAGAGCAGAGGAGCGTTGATGACCTCATCCATCTGTACCAATGCAGAGACCCTCAAGGAGGTTCATGAGATCTGGCAGGGTCACCAGTGTGTGTGTGTGTGGGGGGGGGGGGGGGGGGGGGGGGGGGGGAGGGAAGTGTGGGGGGGGGACGAGCTGATAATGAAATTCTGGCAGCGGGGAGGCTGGCTGTGCTAAAAAAGAAACATGTCTAAAAGGTGGATCCACGTATAGAAAGAAAGACACTCGAAGGTGGAAGAATGACGGAGAACATGGGATGTGGGCACCGCTACAGGCAGGTGGGAAGAGATAACCACCCAAGCTCTCTCTGCACGTTTCCACTTCGGCGCAGAGGCAAGATGCAGCGGGGAAGGGAGGTTTAATGAGCCGCTGGAAGCGGGAGAGAGTATCAGTGGATCTTTTGCTGTGCCTTTTGCGTACAGTTTCACTGTTTTCAAGTTGCTACGGACTTCACGTGGGACATAAGGAAGGACTGGCTGGTGATGTCGCGGTCTCCAGGACTTTGGAACAAGCGGTCTCTGTTGCCTCGGGGTGAAGGGAGGGGTGGCTGGTCACGCCACAAGGCCGACTTCAGGAGAGCCCGGGGACTGTGTGCGAGTGGTCGTTGGCTGGCACTTGGCCTTCATGTAGTTTACAGAGGAGAGGAAGAAGGGATAGAGAGAAGGCTGACTCAGCGAGATAGAAGACTTGGAAAAATCAAGCTCTGATTGAAGGTGGGTTATTCCCACGAGTGAGAAAAGGGGAATGCCTCCTGAAACAAAAACCAAACCCCAAACCGAAAAGCCACATAGGGCATCCCCTGCGGGCTTTCTGAGCTCCGACGAGTACAGCACACTATGTGAAAGATGGTAAAAACTGAGAATTCAAGAATGTACCGACAGTAAGAACAGGGCCAAGCCAGCCGACGGCCGGCGTGAGCAAAGGCTCGCAAGAAATTCTAAAGACAAGCAAGTCTCAAATGCACGTCTATCCCGAGACAAGAGATGACCCGTGGCTGGGGGGAGATGCGGTGATGATAAACGAAGACAGAGAAGCAAGGAGAATTATTGGGTTGCTAGTTAGTTGTCATCCTCGCAACCAAGAAGAAGCCATTTCCAGCTAGAAAAGGTTCGCAGGCGTCATCAAGGAGTTAAAGTGAACGTGCGTCATTCATCGCGGAAGTGGAAAACGTTCGGGTCTCCAGGTCCAGACGGATGGCACCTCGGGGACCTGAGGATCCCGTCCACCTGAAGCCCGTGATCCATGGCCCTGAACAACAAACGAGAGGGGACGTGGGGAGGGGGGTGGGGGTTAAGGGAACGGACTCCGGAGCTCCGCTGGGTTACTTCGCCTCACTGTGCCTCAGTTTCCTCGTCTGTGGACAGGTGATGCTTCCTCAGTCCACCTGTGGAAGGAGGCGGCTGTGCTCTGTCTGAAGACAGCAATGGTTCTTCCCGCCTCTTCCGGGGACTGGAAGGACCGAGTGAGGCAATCCGTGCAAACAGCTGACTCAGAGTTGATAGCGTGTAAGTATGAGTTATACTCGTTATTGCCTGGTCTTTTTGAGAAATTATCTGCAAAAGAGGGCTCTGTGAAAGTTCTGGAGAAGGCAAAATAGGCCTGGTTTTAAATTTTTTTTTTTTTAATGTTTATTTATTTTTGAGACAGAGAGAGACAGAGCATGAACAGGGGAGGGACAGAGAGAGAGGGAGACCCAGAATCGGAAGCAGGCTCCAGGCTCTGAGCTGTCAGCCCAGAGCCCGACGCGGGGCTCGAACTCATGGACCGCGAGATCGTGACCTGAGCTGAAGTCGGACGCCCAACTGACTGAGCCACCCAGGCGCCCCTAGGCCTGGTTTTAGAAAGCGGAAGAAGACACAGACTGTAGAAAGTACAGCCTAATAAATCTGACATTAATTCCTGGCGAAAGTCTCCTGTGGGTAAGCACAGGGATGGTCTGCGGGACTCAAAGGAAAGAGCCCTCGTAGCTTCTGTATTAGTTTGCTAGGCCTGCTGTGCAAAGCCACCAGTCTGGGTGGCTTACCTAACAGAAAGAGGTGTACTGTCTGCCAGTTCTGGGGGCTAGAAGTCTGAAATTAAGGTGTCCACGGATTGGTTTCTTCTGGGGGCTCTCAGGCCTCCCTCCTTGGCTTGTAGACGGCCGCCTCCTCCCCGAGTCTTTTCACATCATTATCCCTCTGTGTGTCTCTCTGTGTCCAAATTTCCCCTTTTTATGGGAACAGCGGTCATATTGGATGAGGGCCCACCCTCATGACCTCATTCTAACCCGATTCCCTCTGGAAAGACTCTGCCTCAACATAAAGTCACATTCTGAGGCACTGGGAGTTAAGCCTTCACCCTATCTTTTTTTTAGGGGGTGGGGACCCAGTTCGACCAACCCGTAACAGGTTCACCAACAAAAGTCAAGCAAAGCAAAATCAGCCTCATTTTTCTGACGGTACAGAAGAAGGGAGATATATGCAGGGTGAAGTTTGAATTTTTAAAAAGGCATTCAATGCTGGTAATCTTCATAAAGGAATTTCTAGTGGGTGTATTCTCTTTCCCTCTGTCTGCAGGCACTTGGTTTAATCTGCATTTGAATTACGTGGCTCTGTTTCTTCATTTGATGAGTATGCTCTCAAGACCTCACTATTGTTTTCAAGGTTTAATAATAATCGTGTCTTCCATCCAGGACCTTTACTTTGTGACATTATATGCATTGTAAGCTTCGGAAACAATTATGGAATTGTTCTCTGATGGATTGTCCCTGCTCATAAGAATGGTGTTAAAATATTTATTGGGAAATGAATTTCAGTTTCAAATGGAAAAGGCCAGAAGAAATATGGTTTAAAACTTCATCGAAAATGACACAGTTCTTATCACTTTACTTTTAAGAAGGGGAAAAAAAAAATCTCATGACTGTGACCTAGGCTGTAAGTGCAGCTACAAGACTCTGGTGTGGAGATTTATAATTGCAATATTCCCGCGATTTAGGATTTATATTTCAATTTCAGAATTGAATTATTCATGTTACCATGAAACTTACTCAGATGGCTTTACTTTCTTTTATTATTTCATGAAGTAAGGAAGAATTTTATCTGGGTCTCAAGAGTTAGTTGAGTACACTTACTTCTGCAGTGCTGGCATTTATATGGACGTGTTGGGCTGCCCGAAGAAATGGTATATACTCGCGGTGCAGGTGGATCCTGTGATAAGGCTCGTGTTGGTCCTGGTTTGTTTTCAGTGGACACGCTCTCTGGTTAGCCTGTTCTCCCAGGTGAACTTTAATACCAGATAGAAATCTTACCCCAAAATAGCACTTCTCCTCCACCCTTGCACTCCTGCCCCGGACTTTGAAAACAAATCCCAAACACACGCCTCCTGTTTCCTCCTCACAATCAGATCTTAACTTCGAATGTCTCCTAGTACTGTTGATGTTTCTGTCTTGAATTAATTTTTTGATAACTCTTTGTCCATTTATACCTGGCTGCTTTTTGCACGGTGCTTATAACACTCCTGGCAGGACGCCTGATGGAAATCTCTTTGGGCCTTATGAAAAGGGACAAAACTACTTCTCCCCAGTTACACTAGCACGCCCCTCTTCCCTCCCCCCAGCCCCCCAATAAATCAATGACTCTAGATTTTTTTTTCCCCCCTTCTAGTTTCTACTGGAGCTTTCTGTGTTTACCATTTGAGCGGCCAGAAATTCAGCCTTGGGGTATGATGGACATTCTTAACTTTTGTAATTCTATTTTTTTTTTTTTTAATGTTTATTCATTTTGGAGAGACAGAGACAGAGCGTGAGTGGGGTAGGGGCAGAGAGAGAGGGAGACACAGAATCCAAAGCTGGCTCCAGGCTCTGAACTGTCAGCACAGAGCCTGACACGGGGCTCCAACTCATGGACTGTGAGATCACGACCTGAGCCGAAGTCGGACGCCCAACTGACTGAGCCACCCAGGCGCCCCCATTCTTAACTTTTCTAAAAGCCTTTGATCTCAAATAGGATTTCTGCCTGAAACTGTAGGGCAGTTACCTACCTGACTTTTAAGAGACAGCAAAGGCCGGTTGTCAGGCCCACTCCCCCTCTGTCCTCATCATGCAATGGGGCTTAATCTCTACGGAGGCACCATCTGTGAGAAGAAAAGGGGAAGTCGTGTTTAGAAAGAACAGGGCACAGCCCTCTGTTTGTGGGAGCAGTAAGGGCCACCAGTGATGCCTCTCCAAGGGGCTCAGTCTGTTCTCATCTCTTTAGAACTGGGCAGCCTGCTGTTCTTGTCTTTTCAAATGTAACCATTGTTTGAGCTGGAACAAAGCCATGATTTCCTGGGTTTTGAGTGTGAGTTTAAATTTTTTTCTAATGTTAATATTAATTTTTTTGAGAGAAAGAGCACAAGCAGGGGAGGGGCAGAGAGAGAGGGAGACACAGAATTGGGAGCAGGCTCCAGGCTCTGAGCCGTCCGCACGGAGCCCTACGTTGGGGCTTGAACCCACGAATCTCGAGATCTTGACCCGAGCTGAAGTCGGATGCTTAACTGACTGAGCCACCCAGGCACCCCACTGAGTGTGAATTTTAAAGTTGAACCGCTAAATTTTTACAGGCAAGATTTCAGAAGTGCTTGTGTGCTGTTTTTCAAATTGGAATGCAGTTTCAAATTATTTTAGACTTTTCTGTGAGATTCAGGTTTTGAATGAGAGTTTGGGAGGGACATTATTATTATTATTATTATTTTTTTCTGTCTGTTAGCTTTAAACTTCAAGTAAAAAAAATTCCTCATGGTGAACATATGAAAGAGACTCTTAGCTGTGAAGATTCGTTTTATGATGTTGTTGAGGGAAATGCACATGCATCGTCTCTTTAACATTTTGAATAATGTTGGGAGTTGTGCTATTTTTTTTTTTTTGTACTTTTTTATATTGTGGATTTCTAAATGCACAGGTGCTATGAGACAGAGAGGAAAATTTTGTGCTATCGCTCATTTACATTAGGGCTCACTTTCTGAATTTGACTTCAGTGTTGCTTTAAAGAATATTTATGTTCTGTGTAGTATTAATGACATAAGGGCTTCTGAACTGGGAAATTGTTCTCTTCATCATTAAGTCAATGTTTAGTAAACATTTCTCAAAGTGCAACATTTCTGAAAACCATATAGTCATGTATAGGCTCATTGTGAATTTCCTATTTTGCTTGCTCCATTTTATGTGGCCTTATTACATTATGCATCATTTAACAGATGTAAACGCAGCCCCGCATCTTACTTTTATGCGGCAAAAGACTTTTATTTTATTTCTGTGTATACTTATTTCAAGAAGTTAATTGGCAACGCATTAGCCTCTGTAACCTTGCTGTATGGCGTAGTCATGAGAGAACCAAGATTTGAAGTCAGACGTTTCAATTTGAGCTCTGGACTCCATTGGAAAGTCACTTCATGTCTCCAACTTTAGTTTCCTAATCTGTAAAATGAGGGTGGTAATAACACTGTCCCCTCTGGAGTTGTTGAGAGGTTTACATGAGACAGTGCATGTAAAGTGCTTGACCCATTATCATTGCACATTTATGAGCTAGAAGATGTGCGGTGTGGGCTGAACAATTTGGGACTAGCCGACTGGAGATCTGGGATTCAAGGCCAGAGAAAATCCACAAAGGCTGGAAAGAGAGGTTGAAACCAAGGAGACCCAGGACTTTGGTTTTAAGTACCTAAGGTGGTGTTGCTTTTCCATTGGGGTTTTCTGTTGTTCATATTGGTACAAACAAGGAAATGGGTACAGACGTTCTCCCCCCGCCCCCCGCCCTGTGGCCCCCAAAGTCACGTTTTACTTTGGCAGAATACACAGGAAAAGGTTTGTGGTCATTGGTATTCTGGACTAGAACTTGATGCATCTATCTCTATATTTTCTCCAAACAGGAAGTTAAATTACTTCTGAGGTTCATGAGTTCTGAGGTTCATGAGTTCGGAGTGGAGTTTGGGCCTGGAACCAAGTATGTTACCGGATGTTGGCTGGGTTAGTTAAATGTTTGGATGGAATGATGTGCTTTTCCTTCTCTCTTTCGTTCGGCTTTTCTGTTCTCGATTAATGTTGGATGTTTGTTGCCAGTGGACCCCTCTGTCCTTATAGCCTGTGTCATGAGGTGTGGCCCCGGGGGCCTTGTGTGGCATTAGGGAGTGGGGGTGGGTTGATGCTTACTGGGTGCCACAGGAGTTGTTGGAATTAGTGGATTTTTTTAAATGTTTGTTTATTTGTTTTGAGAGAAAGAGAGCACAAGCAGGGGAGGGGCAGGGAGAGAGAGAAAGAGAGAGGGAGAATCCCAAGCAGGCTCCACACTCAGCAGAGAGCCTGACACGGGGCTTGATCTCATGACTGTGAGATCATGACCTGAGCCGAAATCAAGAGTCAGACGTGTAACCCATTGAGCCACCGAGGCGCCCCGGGATTAGTGGAGTTTATTTCACTAAAAATTATTTTTTAATTTTTATTTAACTTGAGAGAGAGAGAGAGAGAGAGAGAGAGAGACAGGTAGAGAGACAGGGAGCAAGCAGGGGAGGGGCAGAGAGAGAGAGAGAGAGAGAGAGAGAGAGACACAGAATCTGAAGCAGGCTCCAGGCTCTGAGCTGTCAGCATAAAGCCTGACACAGGGCTCGAACCCATGAGCTGTGAGATCATGACCTGAGCTGAAGTCAGACGCTTAGCCGACTGAGCCACCCAGGTGCCCCAGTGGATTTTAAATATGACACTAGAGTCATAACCAGAAGCTTAGTTTATAACCAGAAGCTTGGCACTGGGGGGAGAGGATGGCCAGATAAAAGAGGGTCCATCCTGGATTGCAGTTGTAGGCTCCTTGGAAGCTGAGGGGGATGGAAGTAAAATTGGGCTTGACTTTGTCTGTGTTCCTGTCAAGCCCAGTAAGGCTCATCTCTGCTGTCCCATTCCGTGGTAGAATTTCAGTCCCTTCTTTATTTATGCATTCAGTGGTGAAATTCACTTGTTTAGTTAGTATTGATTGACTGCCTACCATGACCAGACATTGTCCTAAGTTTTGGGGAATACTGCAGTGAACAAAGCAGACAAAAATCTCTGCCCGCACGGAGTTTCCGTTTTTAGAGGGAAGAAGAGGACAGTATACACAACAAAGCAATAAGTAACATTAGAAAGTGGTAAGTACTACGGAGAAAAATCAGGCAAAGAAGGGAGATAGAGTGTCAGAGGGTCAGGCGGGGGTTGGAGGGTGGCTTGCAACTTAGGATAAGCTGGCCAGAGAAATCGCGTTCTTACATCTGAGCAAAACTTGGGGGAGGCGAGAGAGCGAGCTCTGGGGAGACCCAGACCAAGGAAATAATAGCAAGGACACACAGAGAACCCTGGGAGTGTAGGAGAGACGAGCCAGTCGGGGAGCTCGTGGCGAGCGCCGGCAGAGGTGAGTGGGAGAGCTGGAGGGCAGCCAGCTAGTGGGGTGTGGGGGGTGGGGAGCAGGGGGGAGTGCCGATGGGGGGCGTGAAGGGCCTTTAGACTATTATAGGGACCCTGGAATTGGGGTAGCGGTGATTGAGCAGGTGCTGCTGGGGGCACTGAGCCACAGGAGTGACATGATGTGTGATAGGTTTTTAACAGGATCACTCTGTCTGCTGTGAAAGTAATGTACCTACTCTAAGCCAAAAAAAGGCTTTTTGTATGTGTGTGTGTGTGCGTGTGTGCGTGTGTGCCAAAGGGACGGTCACATGGAGGGTGTGCAGATAGCATCCTTAGTGTAAAACGGGAGTATATTATCATCAAATCGAAGCCCGAGTCCTCGAGGGAGTTTTATCCCCCAGGTGTAGCTAGGACATGAGGGTCTGTGGAAAGGGGCAGTACAGGGCTTTCCGTCATCATCGGTGACTGCGTTTGACTTAAGCAGGGTGGACACATTGCGCACGTTGTTTTATTTCCTGGAAGTAAGTTGGGCCTCGACTGCTTTGGAGGGGGTTTGGAAAAATCCTGTAGACTGATGGAGTCTTGTGGATTTCCCGACAGACAACCCCATTCTTTCCCGTGCCCTCCCCCATTCCATCCTCCCCTTCCTGCCCTTCCGTGATGATCAGGGGTGAGGGCATTGCCCTAACAGACTGTATATTTCTGAGTGGTGGTCATTAATTTTCCTCGGCTTGGCTGAAGAAACCTTCCCGTCACCTCTTTTGAACGTCGAGCACCGCCTTGGCATGAATGAGTTTGACAACAGAACCTTGTTCTGCAGCAAGAGGTTGGCCTGGTTCCACTTCCTATTAATTTTCTTGTACAATTAAGGCACCTAGGAAAATAGTTGAAGAAAGTTTCCATTTTGTGGGCTAATAATGAATGCCACAAGGTAGGTTGCCGGTATTTTGGCTTGGGTTGTGATTTTTGTACGGAAGGCGTACGAACGATGGTTACCATGAAGGTGAATTAGAAAGCACATAATGACTTGCCTTTTGAACTTTGGAAATCCGGAAATCGATTTACACAGATAATTGTTCTGAAGTTTTCACATCTCGCTTTCGTATTTGCCGCACATCCTCGCTAGTTTCGCTTCTTGGAAGGGCAAGTGTTTGGAGACACGTTGTATATTCTCCAGCGCTCAAGACTTGAGTTCCCTCCCCCCTCACAGTCTGTAATTGTGCAGGTTTGTGGACGGAGCCAGTCTGCGGGGACTCAGCCCATCCTTTCAGTTTTAATTAGTTGTGAAATATTAGCAGGAAGGCAAAGTTATTTTACGTTGAAGTGACTTTTTTGGGAAGTGGCAAATTAAATTTTATGGTAGCAGCTGTTCGGAGTGGAATTTGTCAGAAAGTTGATGAGAAGTGAATGCTTCCAATACTCAGATATAAATCCTCAGCTTAAAAAAGGTACAAGCTGCGAATAAATGAGGGTGTTGAAATACAGAAAAATGTTTTTGTAAATACATGTTTTAAAACCTAAGCACTGTGTTTTTTTACATTACAGCCTAAGTCTTTCAAAAACAATGATTGCTCTGATTTTGCAATGGGAGTCTTTGTTTAGTTTAGAAGCCAATAATGACATGCTAAAAAAGAAAACTTAGCCTAGTAGGGAAGCTCCCTAATGGTGAGCATACTGGAGAAAGAAAGGAACAGGACCTTTGAACATGCTGTTCCTCTTCCTGGAGTACCGCCTTCCTCACCCCTACCTCCCACGGACGTAACTTTGCCTCCTTGATGACTTTCCCTCACTTGCCCGACCTCAGCTCTCAACAGGGATGTCTTCCTGACTTGGCTAGTTCTTTCTACTGTAAACTCCTACAAGCCTTATACAGTTCCTCTTAGCACTTACTTTATATTTACTTGAATAATTCTTTATTCCTCGAACTCCCCAAGATCAGACAGAGTTTCCTTATTATCTTCTGTTATTATCGTGTCATTGCTGCCTTCGTACAATGCCTGGCACACCGATAACTGTTTGTTCAGTGAAGGAGTCCATAAATGAATAGAGTTTGGGAGGCTAGAGGAAGGCTGGTCCAAAGATTTCGGCCCATGGCCTCAAGTCCAAATGCCTTTGGGGCTGGGCAGCCAAAGTAAATGAGCGGAGTAGACTTCTGAAGCAATGGGACGTGCTGGGCAAAGCAGATAGAATGTCTGGGGCGGGGCCCTGCTGAGTGGATGCTGTCTTACCTCCTTCAGTGGCGACTCCTTCTTTCTACCACAGGGATGTGGGCTTGGATGGTGGCAAATTTGAAGGACTCCCCAGGCAGATGGGCTGGGGTGGGTGGACTTAAATAGTAGAGAGAACTGGGAAGGAAGGATACTGGAGGGCATGGAGTGCCAGGAAGGTTTCTGAGCGGAGGCGAAAGATTGTCAGATCAGGAAGTGTTTAGGAAGGAAATTTTGACAGCGTGGGAAGACTTCAAGTGGATCTGGAGACTTGTGGGTTCGCAGGCTAACGTAATAGTCCACGCCGGAGCTAAGTGAGCCAGGGCCCTGGGAGAAGTGTGGTGGTGGAACCAATAATTTACTGTCTGGCAATATTTTTGCAAATACAGAGACAAACACGTATCAGAAGGATAGATTTCTGAAAATTCTGCTACTCTTCATCAAAGCCTTTCTGGAAACAACAGAAATGGCCACTGGAAAAGGAAATCATGAGGTAAGGTCAGGTTGCTGTGGCTTGAGGATTGAGTGGAAGGTGAGAAAAGAACACCAGTGAGGGGAGACTCCTCTTTCGAGAAGTTTTTCAAAATAGGAAGAAAAGAAACGAGAGCAGAGGCCGGGGCAGAGGAAACTACCAGAAAGATCCAAGGGCATGGATTTACTGTGCCAGTGAGGGTCCCTTCTTGGGAGATCATGAGAGCACAGCAGAGTGGGTGAAGGTGTCCAGCCTCTGAGGTGGAGATGGCCAGTGGACGGAGAGGTCTTGCCCTGGGGCCGAGGAGGCGGACGCCCAAAGAGGAGAGAGCGTGAGGTTGGGGTTTTGCTTTGGGGGGGGAGATGTGTGTTGGACGTAGTGCTGAAAGGCACTTCCATTTCCGCTTTTATCACAGGTTTTATTAGCAGGTGCTAAAGAAATATTCTTGGAAAGATTGAGGGAAAGCGTCCCTTGCTTTCCCTTCTGACTTGAAAGCTCACCAGACGCCTCAGACGCCTCCTGAAACCTTGAATAAAAGCAGCCTCAAAACTATGCCATGGAGGATGTTTCGGACCCGCAGACGGCCAGAAACCACTGCTGTTCTGTGTGCGATCCTGCTTTGCGTAAAAGTCCCAGGCCTGTGTCCCAGAACTTTGGTACTCAGCTGCACCTGACGTGGGTCTGAAAATAATAGGTTGGTAATAAAGTAGAGTAAAATATTATGGAACCACTGCAGACATTCAGTAATGCCCTTGGAATTGGGGAATGCCTGAAGTTTGCTAGCGCTTTGTCAGTTAAAACATTTTTTTTACTTTACCAGGCCCTTGCTATTTTTCCATCACGCCAAGGTCTTTTCAGACTTTCTCGTAATAAGTCAACAAATCTATTTCAAAAGTGTTTGTTACTAAGCAACGGTTACTAAGAGCGCCTGTAATTAAGATGAAAGTTCCAAGGTAACTCTGCCCAAACACAGCCCTGTTTTTCAGCATTTTCTGATAAAGCAAGTGTAGGGCGAATACAAGTGAAAGAGGACCGGTTCAATGAGAGCGCCGTGCCCGACATTTTGGAACGTGTTGGCTGTCCCCTGGCTTATCTGGGACAGAGTGTTTGTGTTTTGCAAATCAGCCGGTAATTTTTCCCTGTGTGCCTGCCATGCGTGTTCCTGGTGTGAACAGGTGACTGCCCGGTGGAGGCAGGGCCCCCGCAAGGCTGTGGCTCGGCGGCCACGTGGTACCAGGCTCATGGCCCCTGCCGTGCGCACCGGGGAAGAGGGAGGAGCACGGCGAGCGCCACGTGAACTCAGCTGCCTCCGCAGCTATGACTGACCTAGATTACGCAGCAAAGCAGGCGTGTTCTGCACTTTGTTTAACAGCGCACAGTGTCCTTTTCTCTTGGTGATTTGTAAAGGAAGGCTCAGATGAATTTTTTCCTATTCATCGCGCCTGGCTCATAGCAGGCACTTCACAAATGCTCCTCTCTCCCTTCCCGCTCCATTCTGTTCCAGGGGCCAGGGGTGGAGGGTAGGGTTTCCATGACAACCTGTTGTTGAATGACCTCTTTTTAGACCTGTCGTTAGATGCCCAGTGGGCCCCAGTAGAGGTCTAGAGAGCCAAGCCTCACCTAATGGAAGGCTTTGTGGTAAAAGAGGAATCAGTCTGTCCCAGTCAACAAGCCATTGCTGAGTGACCCCCCAGCTGCCTACAGACTTGGTGACCCCCTGAGGGTCTGCTTGCTGGCTGGCAGTCACCGTGAGCAGGGTGAGTGTCGGCCACCAAAGAGCGCTGGCCAGTAAGTACCTCACGTTTATGATCTTGGGTAAGTCGTCACCACCCAAGTTTCCTCCTTACATCGGGGACGGTAACATCTGCCTGGCTCGTATGGTAGGGTTGTGATGAGAATTAGATGAGATAGGGTATGTAAAAGTGCTAGGTGAAGCTGTATGTGTATTCATTCATTCAAAAGATATTTACCGAGTGACTCCTACGTGCCAGGCACTTCCCGTTTCATAATGTATTCCATGTCGGAAAAAAGAAATAGATCTACTTAATTTTTTAAAAAGGTTTATTTATTTTAAGAGAGAGAGAGAGAGAGCATGCATGGCAGAGAGAGACGGGAGGAGAGAGAGAGAATCCCAAGCAGGCTCTGTACCATCAACACAGAGCCCGATGCCGGGCTTGAACTCAAGAACCATGAGAACATGACCTGAGCTGAAATCAAGAGTCGGACACTCAACCACCTGAGCCATCTAGGGGCCCCTACTTATTCTTTTTATTGTCTCTTTAATATTCTATAGTTTAGGGATATCAAGTAATTTATTTAACCACCCTCCAATTAAGTGAACAGTGTTGCCCGAACATCTTTATACATCTATTTTTGGCGTATGTGAGAACATGCCTTTGGGAGGGGATTGTAAGAGATCTTGCCAGATTAAAAGTATGCGTATTTAATTCTTTGTTGGATACCATGAAATTCCCCCAAAAGATAATGACAACCTTCCCACTGAAATATATGTACTACCCATTTTCCTATACCCTTGCTAATACAATCTTTTAAATTTTGCCAACTGTTGGATGAAAAATAATTTCTGAAGGTTGTGTTATTTTCATGTCCTTGATTTATTAAAGGAGCGGCTTTTCGTCTTTGTTGGCCATCTTTACTTCTTCTGTGATTAGCCTTTTCAGCTACTTCTTTATCTACTGGGAGATAGATCTTCTTTGTAATTTGAAAGTTGTTTTATATATTTAAAACATATTTGATTTTACTTACTTTTCCATTGAAATGACAGGTCCACAGTTAATTGCTATCTTTCAGAGTAGGTAAGAGGCATCCGAAGCTGAAAATAGCTAGTTACATACAGGTCACGTGGCCAATTATTGATGGGACTTGATTAGGCACTAGGCTCCTCTTGGTCCAGTCTGCTTTTCTTTGAGCACAAAGCATTATTTGGGAGGCTCAGCAGGCCCAAGAAGGTGGGTTATCTTAGTGGGGCAGGTGGAAGTCTGGAAGCAGCAAGAGAGAGGGCATTGGGTTACAGAAGGGAGGCAAGACCGAACGAGAACTTCTCCAAATGTCTGTGGCCTTTTCATCTTAGTCCGCAGGTGTTCCCTAATCCTGGGAAAACTGGAAGGGGACTGGGGGATTGAGAGCTGCTGACCGTGTCTTTGCTCCTTAGGGGGCGATCGATGGAAAGGCCAAGGAGCCTCTGCGCGGTGCCGCTTTCCCTCCCTGCAAGGGCAATACTGCTTCTGCTGCCTTTGCGTTGCGGAGACTAGAGAATGTTATCATTCTTAATAATCACAAGAGAAACAGTACAGAGATCCTCTTATTTGAGTTTTCTACAATACCTCACTTGAATAATTGTAACTTTTGTTCTGATTGAATAATTACCGTTTTCTTCTCTGTGTAAAAGAGTAAACTATGATATAGTTTTTCTGAAATGGCCTAATTTTAGACTTTTCCTCCCTTCTTCTCTTGATCTGGCTTGTTATGTATGTACAACAGGGCTAGGTCCTAAGATGGAAATTCTAGATTTTTTTTTTTTTTTTTTTTTTTTTTAAGGCTGGAAGCAACTTCAGGGGCCATTTGGTTTAATTTACCTGTTGAGCAGGTGGAGAAGCCAAGATTTTGGGAAGTGGGGTGGTTTGATTAAAAGATTACCCGGTCTTCCAGATTAAGGATTAACACTGGGGACTCTTCAATTTTATTAGGACTTCTGGTTGTGCCATTTAACATCCTTCTGATGTTTGTCTAGTTTTTTCCTCCAGATTTCTTACCTTGAAAATGAGGGTGGTTGTACTTGTTTCATTGAATTGTGGTACTAAGTATTCAATAAAGCACTTCTCATGTTTGAGTTTTAACCTCCATGTCTGCATGGTTTTGAAAGCCCCTCAGCTTCCATTGTGCATATAACATGTGCTTAGCCAACACTTACTGAATTAATGAAAGGGTAAGGTAATTGTTATGTATTTCTGTGCTTCAGTCACACACACACACACACACACACACACACACACATTCTTAGTCTCACAGTCACCAATGTATAACCACTTCAAGGTTATATAGGGTGTCTCCTGGTTTCAGACATGAGAATATTTGAAATATTCAGAGTAAAAAAATTCCCCCATGACTTCAAAGAATTTAGAGAAGAGGCTACCACGACTTCCTTACATGGTCAATTTTGACTTTTGATCATTGATCCTGTTAGAAAACATCTTTGTCTGTTTTAGTTTCTGTTTCACAGGCTGCTATTGATTCCTGTTCTCTCTTCTTCTATGGTGAGCGCTCTGTTACACCCCTTGGCCGGTAGTTTTCCCCTGGAGTGAGAGGTAAGGCGGCCTGTTGTGCAGAGCGCCCTCACGATCCCAGTAAGGCAAGCTGGAATCTGCAGGGTTATAGCACGTGGAGCGGTTCAGCCAATAGAAGGGGCTGGCGCAACCCAGAGTGAAGCCACACTTGGTGGGTCTGTTTGGTCGTCGTCTCTGTAGAGAAGGTCCAGGCACAGTTAAAGTCAGGTTATCTGCATATTGGGACCGCCACCCACAGGGAATGCTTAGGAATGATGGATTATATTACCAAGGAGAATGCTAAGAGAATTGCCGTTCCTACTGAATGAGGTCTTTTGTCCTGGCACAAAGCGTGATTCACAACTCCTTAGTCCTGGGCTGGCTGGGGTTGAGATGTGGGTACCAGGGGTGGGAACTGCCTTCTACCTAGGAGCATTTGGTTTTAGATCAAGAGAGAGATTTTCCAGAAGATGAGTTATGCTGAAGTGGGTGGGGTGGGCCGGGGCTGAGTATCCAGAATGTGGGCTCCTTTGGCAGGGCAAGGGGGGGGGGGGCCTTGGGGCAGGCATTTGCAGTGGGCATTCTACCTTCTTGGTGTCAGTGCTGTCGTCTGACCGGACGCAATTGACTTTGGGTTCAAAGTAGAGGAAAGCTTAACATACTTTAAGTCCTTTTTTGTCCTCTAATTTTCAGACTTTTCTTAAGAACGTGACGTTTTCCTCTTGTCTGTTTTTACTCAGTTCTACTCTTGTCTCTCAGATTCGTTTTTCCAGCTTTTTATCGCCTTTTTGTGCTGCTTTGTCAGTGGGTGATTTTTGGTGTTCAAGGGTGGCATGTTTTTGAACTGCTACTTTAATATCAGTTCTTCTTTAATGTTGATTTTGACATAATACTAGACATCTAGCAAAGTTGCACGAGTTTTGCCAAGAATTCCTGTATACCTTTCACCAGGGTTCTCCAATGACATTGTAATACGTTTGTATTATCCTTTTCCTCTTTTGTCTTTTTTCCTCCCTGAATTACTGAGATGAGTGTAGACACAGTGTCTCTTTGTCCCTAAATACTTAACTCTGTGTTTCCTAAAAACAAAGGAATTCTCTTACATAAATACCATCCCGTTTTCAAAATTGGGAAACTAACGTTAATACCATAGTACTATCTAATCCACTGATCTCATTCAGATTTTCCCAGTTTAAATAATAATGTCATTTTTAGTGAAAGAAAATCTCAGATCATGCACTTTATAGAACTGTCAGGCCCTTTGGTCTTTAATTTGGAAGAGTTCATCTTCCCTTTTTTTCCTTTTTTTGTGATGGTGACATATTTGAGGACTTTTCTTCTTTCCTTTTTTTGTACAATGCCTCTTATTTTATATTTGATGTCTTCTCATGATTAGATTCAGGTTATGCATTTTTGGCAGAACTAAAATTAATATTAATTTTAAATGAATATTAGTCTTAATATTAATTTATTAAAGTAAAAAAACTAGATTTATTTAGTTATTTTAAAGTCTATTTTACTTAATTTTGAGAGAGCGAGTGAGCATGGGAGGGGCAGAGAGAGAAGGGAGAGAGAGAGAATCCCAAGCAGGCTCTGCATTGTCAGCGCAGAGCCCAGTGTGGGGTTCGAACTCACAAACTGTGAGATCGTGACCTGAGCCGAAATCGAGAATTGGATGCTTAACTGACAGAGGAGTGAGCCATCCAGGTGCCTCAAACTAGATTTATTTTTATTTTATGCCTTTATTTTACTTAAAATACTTGTCATTCTGTATATGGATCTCATAAGTCATATATAATTTTTTTTTTTAACGTTTATTTATTTTTGAGACAGAGAGAGACAGAGCATGAATGGGGGAGGGGCAGAGAGAGAGGGAGACACAGAACTGGAAGCAGGCTCCAGGCTCTGAGCCATCAGCCCAGAGCCCGACGCGGGGCTCGAACTCACGGTCCGTGAGATCGTGACCTGAGCTGAAGTCGGACGCTCAACCGACTGAGCCACCCAGGCACCCCTCATAAGTCATATATAAAATAAGAACAAACAGATTTTGGGTGTATGCTTTAAATAATGGCCAATAAATTCATGTTGCAAGGACTGAATTCCCATTTTTTCATTTAGTGTATGAGAGAATCACATTTCCTTCAACATTTAAATTTGCACTTGTGAATTAATATATCTGATCTTTTTAATCACTTCAAATGCCTACTGACCCAAACCTAAAGGTATTAGCAAAAAAACCACTTAAGTAATTCTTATAAATTTAAAAATTAAACTCATAAATACAGAGAATCTCTCATCTTCCGAAGCATTCTAATACTGTTTGAGAACACCCATATTTTCACCTTGTCGTCAATGACAAGCCTAAAATCAAGTACAATCTGGTACATTCTCAAAGATGTTGGATTCTTAAGCATTCCATGCAGTTTAATACCTAACGTACAAAGATTATTCTGAACTCAACACAAGACTATTAATACTGTGGCTTTCACTAACTTTAGTGTGTCTATATTTAATCCCAAATCTTATCAAGACACATGCTCACTGTGGGTAGAAAGAGGTATGTGAGATAGGCTGAGGTCGCCATGCAAACTGTTGAGGTGCCCGGGCCACCCTCCAGTTGTTTATCTGGCAGGGACTTGGGGTCGAGGAGGCATATCTCCAGGTTCTTTTTGAATTGCCAGTAAGTCCATTTTGTGATCACTATGACAACAGGAGACTAAGCCCTTTATAGTTGCTATGACAACAGAGAGCAGTCCACACCCTTCAGATGTGATGGGATTTTCAGCCTTGATCTCCTGGGTCGATACCCTCATGTCCTTTGGCTTGATTTAGGTAGACGTACATCTGTGCCCTCATCCAGGCTGCAGCTAGTTTCCTCCCTTGCTCGATTACATTCTGCATTTCTTCAGCTCTTGGCAACATTATGTAGTCATTTTATTCCATCTGATTGGATTTTGCATCTCGTTTCAAATCTTTGGCCACAAGTCTAAAGCTTCACGTTAATGAAAATGTCTCTCTCTAATTTCTCCATGTTAGTTGGAATTATAGCCTTGAGAGTTTGGCTTAGATTCCCAGAAAGAGTTCCACTAGTGCTGTGTAACTTGATGGTGAAAATTCCTAGGCCAGCCGCTGCTCTTAAGATCTGAGCGCTCTGTGCGTGTATTGTAACTAGAGACGGACAAAGTGTGACCTCCTTTGACTTTTGTGATTGGCTTGCTTTTGAACAGACTTGAAGGCTTAATTGCAGT
>NC_064809.1:19190999-19242403 GCF_023721935.1 Panthera uncia | reverse complement strand
AGATCCTGTATAAGAATATCACAAAGTCACGGATAGAGGCTACCACTTATTATGATGTGCTATTTACTTTTGGTAATCTAATTTCATTTTGCTTACGTACAGTGTTTGGGGTAGTGGTAGCCATTTTTTTCTTGGCAGACATTCTGTGCAATTATTACTTTTCTGGTTCTCCAACTTACCATCCATCTGTTTTTGTCATCATCTGTTGTCTCTGGTCTGGCTCATCTCCCCCTTTGACATCTTGTTGAACCCTGAGCCTTCTTTTGGTTTATCTATAATCTGTGCATTGCTTATATTCGCTATGTTTTTTTTTTTTTTTTAAACCTTGTAATCATGGTAGAGCCATAGTTGATGGCCTATTTATTTTAAAGAGATCTTCTCTCTGTCTCCCGGAGGAGCCCTTCAATTTTACCTTCTGGGCCACCACATGTTTAGCTTGGTAGGAACCCAAAGGCCATCAAGTCTCCCTACCTTACAGGGTCATTTCTTGTATGTGTCCCATCTCTTGTTGGTCTTGGAAATTCCAAGCAGAAAATAGACACAGATTATGGGTGTGAGTTGGGACAATGCCATCCATTGTCTCAACGATGCAAGAGTGTCTTGGCATCTACTGTTTGAAGACGCCAGTTTGATGTTCCTTCCAACTTTGCCTTTGTGATATAATCATCGTTAACCCTGTAGAAGGGAGGCCTGGCAAAGACGAGCTGATTACCGTCCATTAGAAATCCCACTAGCCATCATAATGTTCCCACCATGCTCGGCTCTTCTCCACGTGCTCAGTTATGCTTTTGCTTAGGTGGTGCCACCTCTAGGAAGTGGCCAATGAGACAGGAACCTCTGTGACCATGACTTTGAATGGATTTATTTTAAAGGCTGAAAAGCCAGGAGGAAATTAGCAGCAGCAGCAGCAGCAGCAGTCATGGGGCACATAGCCACTGAATGGGATCATTTGGTAAACTGGACTTGTTTTTCCCCTAGTTTTTTTTTTTTTAATATTTATTTAATTTTTGAGAGAGAGAGAGCAAGTGAGCGAATGTGTGAGCAGGTGGGGGACATAGAGAGAGGGGGACAGAGGATCCAAATCAGGCTCTGCGATGACAGCAGAGAGCCCGACAAGGGGCTCAAACTCACGAACCATGAGATCATGACCTGACCCAAAGTCGGACGCTTAACTGACTGAGCCACCCAGGTGCCCCGCCCTCATTTTTTCAGAGTTATAAATGAACACCAAGCCTATGTCAACAATTAAGCATGAAGACTAAGCATGCAAGGATAGTGTGGTTGAATACAGCAAAGTTGTTTGGACGAATATTTACTGTCTACATATTCTTATAGTGCTAATAGTGATAATAATTATTATTTAAATCCCAGATGCCAGCTACTTTGAAAAATTCTTTCACTGAGTTCTAACCATCTTCTGAGATGAGTCTTACAATTATCTGCAGTTTTGCAAGCAGGAGGTCAAGTACGTGGGGAAAGAAAGAAGTACGTTTCAGAGAGCTGATGGTGGTAGGGTGGCCACTGAGGACACAGGACTGTCAGAGCTGACACCGGGACGTCCCAGGCAAGCAGGGGTGTTTGGCCACCCTACGTGCTCAAGAAGCCCTCATCCTGTGGACCCATCGGTGACTCTGCTCTGCATGCAGAAGCCCGGGCCGTGTGTCCCAGGCCAGGTGAATAGCCCAACAGGTAGGATCCGGATGTCAGTTGGAGACATTCCTACTCCTTCGTGCAGGAGCCCTTTGTGGTATAGTTTCTTTGGCTCTTCAGGCTCATTCCCTGCGGCTGAAGGAGGCTGAGTGCAGGTAGCCTCCCCTGGCCTGAGAGGTAGCCTCCCGATGCCTCCTTGTGTCAAATATTATTGTCCCAGAATCATCGCCAGCTCTTTTATTCTCTCTCTCATTCTCCACCGAGGCTGTAACTCAGGTGCGGTGTACTGAGGCCGGAGAAGTTAGTTAGGTCTTAAAACAGCCCCTTGGGCAGTAAGGATGGGAAAACACCGGAGAAAGGGGTTTAGGGAGGTTGGGGAGGATGGGCGGTCCTGTTGGCAGAGGCCCTGTGGCCTCACCTCACCCAGTGGCTCCGCTCTTTTATTAGCTTTCTGCATTCAGTTTGGAAGAGGGAAATGTGTTTTCTTGAGTGAGGAATGTCCCGAGGGTGGAGGTCAGGCTGCTTTGCTCTCAGCTTGGGCTCTGGGATAAAACAGGGCCTACAGACACAGCTCTGTTTGAACTAAAATGACTCACAAGGGGTGTCCGTGGAGGAAATGAGGGAGTTCACTGGAACCTGCAGAAGGCTTGCCCTCAGTCGAGGGTGGACTGAGCTCATGGTCAAGCTGAAGGAAATAATTTTTGGTTTTTAAAAAAGGTATAAGATATTGACATGTGCGTACATAGACGGCAGTCTGAGAGGACTTCTTAAAAGGAATTCTGAAAACCGTTTTAAGCTGTAGAATCAGAGGAGCATACCTGACAGATGAAAAGGGGGCGGTGTTCTTCTGGAAAAACAAATCCTGATGTTTGCCATAATAGCGTCAGAGCTCAGCAATCACCCAGTACATGATTTGATTCCAGAATGTTTCCTATTTTATTATATGTTGCAAATGCTAATGGTAAAATTTTAATTGTATTTTGCGTGTGCCGATATTAAAATATTACATATGCTAATATTAACATACCAATATTAAATTTTCAATTGCCGAACACACAACAGTTGGTGGGCTAGTTGGGAAGATGGGAAGGGAAATGTTCCAGAAGCCTTCCAATGGATGGGAAATCACCGTAGAATGGGAACTTGTCCAAACCTGGGATAATTAGGGATTGACAGTGAAAAAGATAGCCCTTAGAAGAGATACTTACAGTTGTTTATGATATGGGTTTACGTGGATTGAATGGTGTCTCCTACTGTTTATGAGATGGGTGGGAAATCCCTGGAAAAATCGAGATGGAGGGAATTAACCCCTGCCCTCTGACTCCAGGCTTACAAAGTGTTTCTGACACTGTTGCTGAAATGACCTGGAAACAAAAACACTATGGAGAAAGAATACTTTGCCCTTATCAAGTAGCTTAGAGTCTAACAGAGTAGACCATTACTTCAGTAAGTTCAAGCCTTTTTTAAAATTTTTTTCTCCTTTGGCGTGGAAATTTGGCACGTGCTTCGAATTTGTCTCAGGTAAGTTTGCAAATCTGGAGAAAACAAAACAAAACTTGCACACAGGACAAAGGCGATCAGCAACGTTAGCTGGAGGCTCTGAGATTCAAGGACACCACCTGCGACAATCAGCTATTTCTTGGAAGCCACAGCACCCAATCGGGCTCTACTCCGCTCTTATCTTGAGACCTACATTTCTTTGGAAGCTGTAGCTGTAGGATGAATATCATTGGGTCTTTACTGAAAGTCACGGCTACGTGTACCTGATGCTCACGATGGGCCCTGCACTCTTCTGAGTATTTTGCCTGTATTCACTCGTAATGCTTACGACTCTCTGAAGACGCTCTATTTTTTTCCCTCTCCTCGTTTTAAGATGTGGAGGATCTGAGTGTAGAGAAGAGAATAACTCGACTCGAAGTCACACAGCTTATATCAGTAGCATCGAGACAGAATCTGGCTTGAGAACTTGTGTCCTTCGCCACTGCCCTGTGTACCACCTCCCGCTAATTTCCTTTTGTTAAAAATAGTACCTGCTTCTCTTACCGTGAAGCTGTGACTTGTCCTGGGGCGGATGATGTGAGGACTAGAGCCGTACAAACAGACTGAAGGTGTCACGGAAAAAAAGCTGGCGAGAGAATGAAGGACTCCTACCTCATTTCATATAAAAATATTTTTTATTTTTTTGAAATTTATTAAAAAAATTTTTTTATGAATATAATTTATTGTCACATTGGCTTCCATACAGCACCCAGTGCTCGTCCCAACAAGTGCCCTCCTCAATGCGCATCACCCATTTTCCCCACCCCCTTATCCCCCCTCACTTTGTTCTCTGTATTTAAGAGTCTCTTATGGTTTGCCTCCCTCCCTCTCTGTTTGTAACTATTTTTTTTTCCCCTTCCCTTCTCCCCCGTGGTCTTCTGTTCGGTTTCTCAAGATCCACATATGAGTGAAAACATATGATATCTGTCCTTCTCTGAGTGACTTATTTCACTCAGCATAATACCTTCCAGTTCCATCCACGTTGTTCCAAAGGCCAGATTTCATTTTTCCTCTCTGCCAAGTAGTATTCCCTTGTATATATAAGCCACATCTTCTTTATCCATTCATCAGTTGATGTGCATGTAGGCTCTTCCCATAATTTGCCTGTTGTTGAAAGGGCTGCTATCATATAAAAAATATTAACTCGAAATGGATCAAAGACTTAAATGGAAGAGCTCAAGTTATAAGACTGTTAGAAGAAAACAGATATAAACCTTTGTGACCTTGGATTAGATGGTAGCATAATTGATGAGACCAAAAGCCCTGAGCAATAGCCACAACACAATAAATCGGACTCTGTCAAAATTTGTGCTTTTATTTTTTTTTTAAGTTCATTTATTTTGGGGGAGCAAGAGAGAGCACAAACAGGGGAGGGGCAGAGACAGAGGGAGAGAGAGGGAATCCCAGGCAGGTTCTGTATTGGCAACGCAGAGCCTGACGCGGGGCTCAAACTCATGAATCGTGAGATCATGACCTGAGCTGAAATCAAGAGTCAGATGCTTAACTGACTGAGCCACTCAGGCATCCCCCCAATTTGTGTTTTAAAGGGCATTCTCAAGAAAGCGAGAAGAAAACTCCCAAGAATGTGAGGAAATATTTGTAAATCATATATCTGAGAAAACTGGACATAAAGAACTGTTATAATTCAATAATAAAAAGGTTAGCCAATTAAAAATGAAAAGACTTGAATAGACATTTCTCCAAGGCAGATATATAATGGCTCAATAAGCATATGAAAAGAGCCTTTGTCTTTAAGGAAATACACATCGAAACCACCATGAAATGCCACTCTACACCCACTGGAGTGTACAAAGTCAGAAATGTGGACAATAGCAAGTGTTGGTGAGGATGTGGAGAAATGAGAACACTCATACATTCTGGTGGGAATGAAAAGTGTGCAGCTTCTTTGGAAAACAGTTTGGCAGTTCCTTATGAAGTTAAACATAGAATTACCGTACGACCCAGCAATTCTGCTGATGGGCATATACCCAAGAGAATTGAAAACATAAGACTGCACAAAAAAACTCGTACATGAATGTTCGTAGCAACGTTATTCACAACAGCCAAAAAGTGGAAACAGCCCATCAAAAAAGTGCATCCATTAAAAAGTGGAAATGTCCACCAACTGATGAATTAATAAACAAAATGGCGTGTATCTATACGATAGAACATCATTTAGTCCGAAAAAGGAATGAAATACTAAAACACGACGTAACATGAGAAACCTTGAAAACAAGCTAAATGAAAGAAACCAGACACCAAAGGTGACATACTGTGATTGCATTTATATGAAATCTCCAGGACAGGCAAATCCATAGAGACAGGTTAGGCTTGGGGAAGAGGGGAGAATGGAGAGTGACTGCTGATGACAACAGGGTTTCTTTTTGGGGTGATGAAACATTCTGGAATTATATAGTGGGGATAGTTGTACAACTTTGAGATTATACTAAAAAACCCTGAATTGCATACTTTAAAAAGGTGGATTTTATGGTATCAGAATTCCCTTCCTATATAAACATACATACTTACTAAAAAAACACATAAACGGAAAAGAAAGCTGTATCTGTTCTTCTGGAAAAGCAGGAAACAAAGTTAATTGACCATTCAAAAAAATGCAACGGCTGGAAATGTTACCAACTTCGTTTTGAGGACCAGAACTAAGAGAAACTGGGATCCAGATCCTCATCAAATGAGCTTCCCTTTTTTCTTTTTTGCCCTCTCTTTTTCTTCTCTCCCTCTCTCAAACTCAGCAGTTAGAAGAAATGAGTAGTTCAGGGGGGAGAAAAAAACGACGGTGCTTCTGTTTCAATCTTGAGGTCAGCGTTCAGTGTTATGACCTGTGAAACACTCCAGAGGTTCCAAATGTATTACAAAACAACATTTCGCAATGTTGACCCTCTCCACACTGCCTTTATTAATTTTGTGCTGTGCTGTGCTTTTTTTCTGGCTGGGTTTTTTTTTTTTTTAATTTGGTTTTGCTACTTCTGCTTATTTATTTATTTTGACAGAGAGAATCCTCATAGTGAGTAAAGTATAGTCCCCTGAGACCTTGGATGCAGCACACTGTCATGATCTCTAGTCTGATAGTGGGCTCTTAGCACACTGTCCATTTTAATCCCAGCATGTCCTTTTTTTTTTTAAATTGAGATAGAGGTAACATATAACATTGTATTACCTTCAGATGTACAACGTGATGATTGCGTATATGTATATATTGCAAAATGATCACGTCTGTAAGTTTAGTTCACTTCCATCACCACAGAGTTTCACCTTTTTTTTCTCATGATGAGAACTTTTAAGATTTACTCTCAAAGTAACTTTCTAAATATATGAAATAGTATGTTTGATGTATGTTACATATACATCATGTATATGCATGTTACATATACATCATGTATATGCATGTTACATATACATGATGTATATGCACGTTACATACACATCATGTATATGTATGTTACATACACATCATGTATGTGTATGTTACATATACATCATGTATATGTATGTTACATATACATCTGAGGATATCTATGACATCCCCAGAACTGACTTACCTATGACTGGACGTTTGTACCTTTTGACCCCCGTTCACCCCTTTCAACCTCTCCTTATCCCTGCCTCTGGCAACCACCAATCTGTTCTCTGTATCCGTGGTTCAGTTTTTTTCAGATTCCACAGGTAAGTGAGATCATGTGGTGTTGGTCTTTCTGATTTATTTCACTTGGCATAATGCCCTCAAGGTCCATCCATGCCATTGCAAATGGCAGGATTTTTTTAATTTTTTACTTTATTATTATTTTTTAGTAATTTATTTATTTATTTTTGAAAAATTTACATCCAAATTAGTTAGGATATAGTGCAGCAATGATTTCAGCAGTAGATTCCTTAATGCCCCTTACCCATTTAGCCCATCCCCCCTCCCACAACCCCTCCAGCAACCCTCTGTTCATTCTCTATATTTAAGAGACTCTTCTGTTTTGTCCCCCTCCCTGTTTTTATATTATTTTTGCTTCCCTTCCCTTATGTTCCTCTGTTTTATATCTTAAAGTCTCGTGTGAGTGAAGTCATATGATATTTGTCTTTCTCTGACTAATTTCACTTAACATAATACCCTCCAGTTCTATCCACGTAGTTGCAAATGGCAAGATTTCCTTCTTTTTGATTGCCGAGTAGTACTCCATTGTGTATATATATACCACATCTTTTTTATCCATTCATCCGTTAATGGACATTTGGGCTCTTTCCATACTTTGGCTATTGTCGATAGTGCTGCTATAAACATTGGGGTGCATGTGCCCCTTCGAAACAGCATACATGTATTCCTTGGATAAATACTTAGTAGTGCCATTGCTGGGTCGTAGGGTAGTTCTATTTTTAATTGTTTGAGGAACCTCCATACTGTTTTCCAGAGTGGCTGCACTAGTTTTCATTCCCAGGCAAAATTTTTTTTTTAAAGGGCTGAATAATATCCCATTAAATGTATGTACATGTTCACATTTTCTTTATCCATTCATCCCTCGGTGGACAATTAGGTTGTTTCTCTGTCTTGGCTGTTGTAAATAATGCTGCCACAAAGAGGACCATCTTTTTTTCTGCCCCAGTGTTATGTTCTGTACTTTCTGTACATTCTCACTTTGGTCACACCTAAAAAAAATTCTTTTTAAACAATCTTGGGCTAAATTGAGACTTGAAAATGTGTTGGTGGTGTTCTTCTGTCTCCCCCACACTGTGTTTTTGCTGCCCCATTTCCATTCTGAACTTTCTTTTCCGGATACTCATTCTTTTTATGTTCCTAGTAATTAATTACTCTCATTTTATCCCCCTTCACTCTCATTGATTCTTAGCTGCCCTACGTTCCGTCTCCTAGGATTTGGTTTAAAGACTAAATTTTATCTGATAAAGCAGCCGAGGACTACGTGTGCAGCGCATTATTTCTTCCAAATGGCAAATGTACTTAGCAATTTGAAGCAATCTCAGCATCTCTTGGGATGTCATGGGATGTTTGGTGTAGGGAGCTTCTTCCTCCTCCGCTGACACCCAAAAGGTGAGCTGATTTAATGCGCAAAACCCCGCAGCAATTACCGTAATCTGTAAGATTGCTGGGTGATTGTGTTTACATGTTTTAGGTTTTTGTTTCCAGATGGAGAAAATGTGGCTCATCTGTGGTGTTCAAACATAGTTTCTTATTAATGGAGGGAAGAGAGGACACAAATGATGGTTGGCCGTTGGTTTTGTTCAAGAACTTAAAAAGAGGTTACTAGTTGTATATCCTTTGAATTTGGTTATAAGGTAGAGAGCATGTGCAGGATACCCTAAGAGCAGGTCCGAGTCCTGACTGAGTCACTGACTTTTTTTTTTTTTTTTAACTTTATGCCAAATTTTAGTATGCATCTCTAATTAACAAAGCACCCTTATTTTATGTAAAACTACAACATAAATATTGCCCCAAATTTAGAATCCTCTATATCCTGTGACACCAGTCCATAGTAACATTTCATTCTTTAACAAGGTTGTTTTTATGTATTTTTATTTATTTATTTATTTATTTACTTACTTATTTCCTTATTTTTAAAATGTTTATCATTTTAGAGAGACAGAGCATGAGCAGGGGAGGGGCAGAGAGAGAGGGAAACACAGAATCTGAAGCAAGCTCCAGGCTCTGAGCTGTCAGCACAGAGCCCGATGCAGGGCTCGAACTCACGAACCGTGAGATCATGACTTGAGCCGAGGTCGGACCCTTAACTGACTGAGCCACCCAGGCGCCCCTAACAAGGTTGTTTTTAAATTTTACTTTATTATTTTTTTATTTGTTGAAAATGTTTATTTATTTTGAGACAGAGAGCACACATGTGTGCACAAGTGGGGGAGGGCAGAGAGAGAGAGGGAGAGAGAGAGAGAATCCCAAACAGGCTTCATGCTTAGCACAGAGCCTGATTTGGGGCTCGGTCTCACAACCATGAGAACATGACCTGAGCTGAAATCAAGAGTCAGGCGCTTAACTGACCGAGCCACCCAGGTGCCCCTAGCAAGGTTGTTTTGTTTTGTTTTGTTTTTTAATTTTTTTAATGTTTATTTATGTTTGAGAGAGAGAGAAAGACAGAGCATGAGCAGGGGGAGGAGCAGAGAGAGAAGGAGACACCGAATCTGAAGCAGGCTCTAGGCTCTGAGCTGTCAGATCCTGACGTGGTGCTCGAACCCACGAACCATGAGATTATGAGTTGGACGCCTAACCGACTGAACCACCCAGGTGCCCCAAGGTTGTTTTTTTTTTTAATAGCTGGTCAAATTAGGAGTCAAACAAGGTACATCCATTGATATGGCTGTTTTTTTCTAGTAAGTATTTTTACATTTATAATTGTCCTCTTCCACCCCCGTCCTCTTTTTCATTCCTTTTATTGGTTGGGGAAACCAGATCATTTACACTGTAGAACGTCCCACAACTTTGGTTTGCCTAATTGCTTTTGTGTAGCATCATTTAACTTGTGCCTCTGTCCCCATATTTCTTGTAAACTCATAGTTAGAACAAGAGATCTGCTTAAATTCTGGTTTATTATTGTTACCATTTTTGTTTTCTGGCAAGAGCACTTGGTAGGTAGTGCTGGGTATTTCCCATTGCATCACATTAGGAGGGACGTGATGTCTGACGCACCCATTTCAGTGCTGTTAAGATTGAGCAGAAGATTTAGCCGTGTGCTTGATCCATCCTTTGTAAGTACCTCATCCGCCGTTTACTTAACGGTTTTTGCAACAACTTACCTAGGAGTTGCAAAATGGAAACTTTCTAATTCCATCATTATCTCTGCCTGTATTAGTTGGGAACCTTTCATATGGGTAAGATTTCCACCATCAGTTATTTGGTTATCCTGAAATATAGCTTGACAAGAAAAAGCAGGATACATTTTCGGCTTTGCCTTTTACTTATCAGTTGTCAGCGTGATAATTGGGGCTGTAGCAACTTGTGCTGGCGGTTACCAGTAAACTGCTGTCTACTATTTTGCGGGTGGAGGTGGCAGGACATCTCGTCAAGTCATTACTGACCCCCAGGCTTTACAGATTTGATGTATTTGAATCAGTTGCTGTCATTCTTTTTGATATTCATCTTGTGTCGTCTTTGGCCAGTGGAAGCTCCCTCTAATTGGCTTCTGTGTCACCCTATTAGTCTGAGTCATTAACTTCTGCACAGCAGTTTCCACCTCTTTAAGTAATTGGATTAGTTGGTCTTTAAGATTCCTTTTAGTTCTAGCTTACCTTCCAGAGAAAAGAGGCTGTACTCTAATGCTCTGCAGTAAATATCTCTTATGCTGGAAATACTCTGTTTTCTTCCTCTGTAGAGTGCACACAGTGAGTGAATTAATGCATTGGAAGATACGAAAGGTTTTTGTTTCTCTCCCTTTGATCTTTTAGCTCCCGCTTATGTGACACTGGCTCAGGACGCTTCCAGACCCTAAGCTCAGTATCTAGGTAGAAGACAAAACGAAACAAATGATATCAGCATTTCTCTGTACTTGAGGCTGTAATGAGGTTTACCAAGAAACTCCCTTAGTTTGAAGATAGATTGGCTTGGAAATATACCAGCATTATGGTTGTTATTACTCCCATTGTGATATTTTTCTCACCTTCTATATGGGGCATCGGGCAGGAAGAATGGAGAGCGGCTGTTCATCCCTTAGCCCTGGGAAAGGGAACGAGGAAGGGCTGAGGGCCCCCCAGTGAGCTGTTCAGGGAAGTCCAGAAGGCTGCAAAGCTGGCCAAGCCTTGCCAGGTGGCCGTAGAGAGTCCGCCCCAGTCCCTACAAGCCGGGAGCTGGAGCCCATCCATCCAGGCAGCGCCTGAACCAGATCCAGGCGACTGGGCCAAGTCCCCGAGGCTGTCCCTGGGACCAGAAGGTATAACCAGAGGGAAGCATGGATTTAAATTCCAGGGCATGCGACAAAAGCTTACCATATCTGAGAAGAAGGAGCCGGAAATGACTTTTTATGAATGCTTGAAGGACACTGTCTTACAGTGAACCGTATATAATAAAATTTAAGAAGGGCCTGAGTTTTGTTTCTGTCTGTGTCCTGTGGAGCACATGTGACTTCAAAGGCAACTCTGTAGGGTGCAGGGAGAAAAGAGCATGCTTTTATTTCTGATTTTGGCACAGACCCTCCAAACTATTTTTGATGGCCAAGGAAAAAAACCTTACATTCTCTCTAAATTCATTCGCATTTGGCAGACCTACCTTTGTTTTCCTACCCTGGCAGTTTCCACTTCTTCCACCTGTGTGTTCTCCCTCCTTTGAGGCTTTATCTTGCAGGAAAAAGGCAAGGGTGATGTTAGATAATTTCAAGTGAGGCCTCCGACGGCCCAGTTCATTAATCGCCCCATCCTCGACCGTTCCTTTTTTCCCCACCCTGAGTGCCTTCTGAATTTAAAGTCGTTTGCAAGACTTTAAAACCACAAAGCACCCCTTTAATAGGAGTCTGATATAAAAAGAGCTCCTGGTTTTATTTCAGTCTGATGGGACCCTTTGTTGACGAGCAGATAAAGCTTTAGCCTCATGCATGCACGTAGTGGCCGTGTGTGTGTAAGCTTCCACAGACCTGAAGATCGCATTAAGTATAGAAATCGGGGACGTCACAGTTGTTTTCAATGAGTGTCTCTACCTCCCTGACACGAGCCAGTATAATTAACATACAGTGTTATATTAGTGTCAGGTGTACAAATAGTGACTCAGCACGTGCATCCATCACCTAGTGCTCATCATGACAGGTGCCCTCCTTAATCCCCATCACCTGTTTCACCCCTGCCCTCCCCTTGGGTCACCATCAGTTTGTTCTCTACAGTTAAGAGTGTGTTTTGTGGCCTGTCTCTCTCTCTTTTTCCTTTCCTCATTTGTTTCCTTTCTTAAATTCCACATGTGAGTGAAATCGGATGGCATTTGTCTTTCTTGGACTGACTGATTTCGCTAGCATTATACTCTCAAGCTCCATCCATGTCATTGCCAATGGCAAGATTTCATTTTTTTTTCAATGGCTGAGTAGTATTCCATTGTATCCATATACCGCATCTTCTTTATCCATTCATCTGTTGATGGACACTTGGGCTGCTTCCGTACTTTGCCTATTGTAAATAATGCTGCAATAAACATAGGGGCGCATATACCCCTTTGAATTAGTGTTTTTGTATTTTTTGGTAAATACCCAGTCGTGGAGTTACTGGCTTTCTATTTTTAACTTTTTGAGGAACTTCCATACTGTTTTCCACAGTGGCTGTAAGTCTTCTGGCTTGTTTGGGGGCCAAGTTTCCTTTGTGGTGTCTTTGCCCTGCCTTTCCCCAGCTTCTCCTCTCTACTTGGACTTCGGTGCAGACTGATTCAGGGCAATGCTGTTTTTATTTCTTTTGGCCAATTTCTGATCATTTTTATTACTCTTCTCCAAACTCTGTATTCCCTATCCTGTTTGAAACTTTGAATCCTAATATAAGTGGGTGGTGGATTTGCCTAATTTTAAGAGTGGTCCTAATGAAGTTAATGCGGTGGTTTTATTGCCAGAAGGGTCTTGTGGCTTCTCAGGAAGAAACATCACACTCTGTGTGAACCAGGAGAAAGGGCCCTGGTCTGATTATTACAGATTAGCAACTGAAGGGCAAGGTATTATTAGCTTCAATACCTTTGGTATTAGAATTCTTTTTATCCGTGTATTAATAACTCATAATTCATTGGTCTTTTCTCTAATTGTTGTTAGTGATGTTGCCTTAAATTGTAAAGGACAGTAATGCAGTAATGATAATAGTTATATCAATATGTTACAAGATTTACCCCTGTTTTCATCCTTCAGCAAAATAGAACCTTCTCTGAAGAGTTGGGTTATGAGTAGAATGAATTTATGTTGGCCTAGTAAGCAGTATTATGATCTAAAAGCATTTATCTAGGTGACAAATGTGGAAGGTATTATATGGAATTCTATAAATACCAAGAAGTATTTCATCCATTTGCATATATTTTCCATCTTCTGTGCGCAAAATTGTATAAAATGGTGCTGGTGAGGAGTACCTGGGTGGTTTGGTTGAGCATCTGACTTAGCTCAGGTCATGATCTCGTGGTTCGTGAGTTCGAGACCCGTGTTGGGCCCTGTGCTGACAGCTCAGAGCCTAGAGCCTGCTTCAGATTCTGTGTCTCCCTCTCTCTGCCCCTCCCTGGCTCATGCTCTGTCTCTGTCCCTCTCTCTATCTCTCAAAAATGAATGAACATTTAAAACACATTATAAAACGGTGCTAGTGAACACACACACACACACACACACACACACACACACACACAGCAATTTCCCTCAAGGAGCTTACTGTTATACTCCAGTAAAGAAAGACAAAAAGAACTTATATGAAACATTGATTGAATAACACGAGGAAACTTGAACCTAAATGTTGAATTGGTTGAGGCTAGCTAGATATATATTACATGAACTCAGACAGGGAGACTACAGAGTAGATGGGTTGGAGATGCCACACCAAGAGGAAGAAGAATTTGGGCAATTTGGGTGGGGGCTGGTGAGGTGAGGAGAAGAAGCCCGTTAGGCACAAATAATGGCACTGGTAGGGCCAGAGAGAAGGACCGTCCGGTGAGGATTGATGGGCCACTGGGAAGGCCAGGATGGTTTGAACTGAGGGCTTAGGCACACAAGAGACTTAGTGAGCTTCTTGCTAGTGATTTCAGTGTATGAATGAAACTGAGGCTAGAGAACTGTGAGACTATGAAGTTTTATCTACAGATAGGAAGTAAGCAGCAGGTATATTCACACCATATCATTGCTGGCTTCGGTAGTTTAGACTGTTTGCCAAGTCAGAAGAAAACTATAAAGTTGTAAGCACCTGTATTAGCAAATACAGTGTACTACCCTAACGTGATTCAAGGTACAAATTTGTCTTTGACTTTACGGAAGAGGATTATAATTCTGTAAGATCTATAAGCATGAAGACCTTGTCTGATATAGCTTTATGTTTCCCAAAAGGTACATCCTAGCACATGGTGGGTTTTCACAGTTTTCACTGAATATATATACATGAATTTAATATAGCACATCCTATGATTTTGGTCTCAAAGAGGCATTATAAATGACACTCCAGAGTACCCAGTAGAGGTACTACTGGGTAGTAGTACCTCATTGTCCAGGGAGTTTCTTGTGCATTGGTGAGGTCCCACTGCTAGCTTTTTCGTGTATCTTTCTGGGTTGCTACCAGACCAGCCAAAATTATGTTATCGAAGTATCGTCGATGACTATAGTAACCGTAGTAGGTATGTGAGACTGGATTCCTGACGTTACGGAAATTATGTTACATTGGAAAGGTAAGAGTATTCGTTGGGGAAAAATCAGAAAATCCAAAAAGGCAATATATAAGGCAGAAATGCTGGAGGGGTTTGTCTTTCCTGCTGCTCTCTTCTTCGTTTGTCTTTTCCTTAGGAAATCCCATCTGTGTCGTATTTTCAACTGCTGTGTCTGCTGATGATACACATCGATACCTGTTTTGGATTTCACGCCTGGACACTGAGCATTTTTCCACCACCTCAGACTTGATATTGTTAAAGCCAACCAGATTGACTTCCTTTTCCTTCTTCTGCACTGTTGTTCTAATCACCGAGGCTCAGAATCATTGACTGTTTCTGTATATCCATATTTCCTTGTGTTCATCAGTTGCCACGAGCATCTATACTGAACTGTGAGTAGGTCAAGAGAATAGAAGATATTTTTAACCAAGCGAGCCCCAATATGCAGAGCAAATGGACAAAAGGAAAGAAAGTGATGTTCTCGAGACTCTGATGGAAGACACAGATGATAGAGTTTTGACTTAATGGTACAGAGAAAGATCTGTTTCAGGGCAAGAGAAACCCCTGCATTCCTTGGCCTGAAACATATGTTACCCGTTAACTTGCTTAATGTTGGTATATCAAATTTTGATAAATAGAATTCTGCTGTAAATGTTTTAGAAAAGCTTAGGATCGACAGGAAGCCTATTATTAACTTTGTATTTTCCTGTCACAGTATTTTCTGGTACACTGGTAGGTTTCCATGCAGTATACACTGATTCTTAGCTCCACGATCACCAGGCTGTCTTGTGTGTGGCTTTAGGTTAATGGGATGAGCTGTCGTGTGTGGTAGGCTCTCACTAGGGGTATTTAAGCAGAGATGGCATTACTCTTTCTGATACCAAAGACAGGAGGCTGGCCCTGGGTAGGAGATCGGACTCCTCTCTATGACCCCTTCTAAGATTAAGATTTGGGGGGGCGCCTGGGTGGCTCAGTCAGTTAAGCAACTGACTCTTGGTTTCGGCTCAGTTCTTGATCTCACAGATTGCGGGATGGAGCCCTGCATCGGGGCTTGGACTTCTCCCTCTCCCTCTCTCTCTGCCTCTCCTCTTCTTGCTCTCTTTCTCTGTCTCTCTCAAAATAAATAAACTGAAAAGATTTTATCATTTTATCGTGATTTATAAGAGGATTATTTAGTCATTAATTTCTACCATTATGTAATATACTGGCAGTAGGCATGCATTGATTTTGGCTTTCTCTGTGTCACCTTGGAAGGCATAAGGTTAAATGCAAATGACATCCAAGGGGGGGCACCACGATTATTGAATCGGGGGGGTGGGGTGGGCTGTGATTGTTGAATTAAACTAAAATATTCTTTTGACTTTGTCACGTGGAGCTCAGTGGTAGGGGCTGAATCTTGGAAGAACTGGGCATAGCATTATCACAGCATTAAGGTGGTCCACAGACAATTAGCCGGACCAAGTTTATAAAATTACATTGTTATGAAGGCTCAGGGTATCTCTCTGTAAGGGAGGTAGAAAAGGGATAGGAAGAAATACCCTTTCCTTTGAACTGAAGCCATGCAAGACAAAAAGATAGCAGGGTGTAATTTCAGGGTGCTTGATCTATACTGTAAAAAAAAAAAAAACAAAACCAAAAAAAACGTTTCAGAGCCAGGCATACTTTAGAAATTACCTCCTGGGTTTTTTAGCCATGTTTCATTTTCCCGGTCTCATACTTTAAGAGGTTCTCCCTCTACTTCATAGAGGGAGCTTGAGGTTATTCTCTGAAGCTTAAAAAGTGTGGCTCCCTTAGATCCTTTGCCAGTATCCCATCATCATCTTGAAACAAAGAACCTGGTAAACATCCACAGCTTACTCGGTGGAAAAATGCCTTTGAACCAGTTCGACCATTGAGAAGAATCTTTACAGCAGCAAACACAGAGCTCTATTGTATGTATGTAGTGCTTGCTCCAGACTTCTCTGGCATGTGTCTTTCTTCTGGAGCTCCCTCTCGAGTGAGCATTGTCCTTCTTGTGCCCACGGTGTCCTGTCGGTGGTCCTAGGTGTTTTCTGCTATCACGAAATACTTATGAAGAATGCCGACTAACCAGTGTAGGAATGGTGGAATGGAATGCATGGAAGAAGAAACCATAGCAATGAATAGTAATTAATTGATTCAGGCAAGAATGATCTATAGATGCTAAAATCAGTGAGTGAAAGATTGTTGGGAACAGAATTTTCTCGAAGTGTCACCCTCTGGGCTACTCAGTTAAAAGGAAAGCAGGTACCTTTACAGTGGAGAATACCTTAAACATGTGATCAAATTCAGGCAATTTAACATCACCAAAAGAGGAACGAATTGACGTCTTGTACCTTCTGATTGGATCCCTGCCTGTTGCTTATGCAGCATTCCTGCCCCAAATGTTTAACCCAGATCTACTCACGAGGAAACCATCAGACAAATCCAAAAATGAGGGCTTGTTTTTTTTTTTTCTTAAAGAAATGCCAGTCATTATAGATCGAAAGAGCTGGGGGAACTGTTTTTTGGTTGGAGGAGGCCAAAGAGATGTGACATCTAAACGCAGTGTGTGATCTTGGGGTGCATCCTAGGTCAGGGAAACAGCTATAAAGGACATATATTGGGTCATTTGGGGATATTTGAAAATGGACTATGTATTAGGTAATCATGTTACATCAGTGTTGTTTCCTGAGTGAAATAGTTTTGCTTGTGTCAAGAATGTCTTTGTTCTTAGGAGATTCATATCGAAGTATTTATGAGTTAATTGTCACGCTCCTTGCTATTAACTTTCATATGAGTCATATAAAATATTATATATGACAATATTTGTGATCTATACCTTATAGTAAATACATAATAATATAATATAATACACTGTATCACATATATGATGCGTATTTGCCTTATGCATACATACCTACAAATCATACATACATACATTTGTGTCATATATAAAGCAAATATGGCAAAATGCTGAAAATCTTTAAATCTAGGTAGAAGACATACTCATTGCACTGTTTTTGAAAACTTTCTGAGGTTGGAAATTTTCAGCATAAAACGTTGAGGAGAAAATAACTTTTGTTTTCGGGAGGAGGTAGTGGAGAAAAATGTTGAGTTGTTAAGCTCATGTTTATGAGAAAATGGCATTTTATTACTGTTGAATAAAGCAGAGTTAGATGGTAACAGCCCATTGTAAACAAGTGTTCGCAGCATAATTTGTTACGTGAGCTTGATTCAGAGAGTCTTGAAATCAGAAATTTTAGAGCGGAGAAATGATTGGTGTGGGATATCTCAGTCTTTCTCTTTTGTTTCCCCAATATTGACTTTCTCCTGTTGTGAATCCCCAGCTCACAGGATTGTTGTAAGAATTAATGAGATAATGTATGTGCAAGTGCTCTGTAAGCTGTGAAAACAACGTCTCCAAGTTTCTTTGTGTTTAGGGTGTAACTTGTGCTGAATTGTAACACCCAGTGTTGTATTTTATCAGTGTATGGAATACGCATTTGTGGGAAGACAAACTTGGGATCAGGGGCTTTATTAAGAGTCATTCCATAACATATGTAATTTAGAAAAATAAAGCTGCCTCCATTTAGAAGAGATTAACACAGTTCTGCCTTTTGGCATATCTAGAGCAGTGTCTAAATACATATAACAAATATTAGCTTTTTCAGCAATGAAACAAACTTCGCTCACTCTTTATGCTCATTTAACCAGTTGCGCTTATGAAAAAATCTTTCCCCAGGGGTTGGAAAAAGAGCAAATGAGATTTAACATAAGTCGAGAGAACATTAAGTAGAGAAAAGCTAAGAGTTGCTTGCTGTGCTGTTATCTTGTGATAATTTCAATTTAGGTTTTTAAATATGCTTTTAGAATTTTATTGTTTCACTAAATAGAAAATGGAGTCAATGTATATGGAGGACTTGGAATGAATACGGAGAATGAACGCTTTGCTCCTTCAGAGGGAGGCAGGGTCAGAATATCTATTATATGGTGATATTTTGACCCTGGCTGAGAGACGATTGCATAGAAAGAATGATGACAAGGAAGGAAACGGGGAGTGGCAAATTTTACACATTAGCTGGAGGAGACGTTCTGGTCAGTTCTTGAACTTGACCGGATTCTTCAGCTAGCATAGATAAGTCAGGTGCAGCCGTGGTCGGCACAGGTGTCATTGGTAATAGGTGTGAGGTTGCTAGATTAGCCAGGGTGACTCGAGGTGGTGATCGTTGTCAGCTGGCATTTGGGAAGATCATGACGATGAAAATTTTAAACAACAATGACCACTGAGCAACTACTGTGTGCTAAGAGAGGCATTGGCTGCCTTACGTGCGTTTTCTCAGTTAAACCTCACAAAATCCCTGTGAGGAAGGTATGTGCTTATAGGCTTCTCATTTTTCGGATGAGCAAGGTGGACCGAGAGAGGTTAAATAACTTGTGTAGGTCATGCACAGAGTCGTGGCAAAGTCGCTACAGGAACCCATGTTGTCTGACGCCAGAGCCTGTTTGACTACCGTGCTGTATAGTCAACTGACTCTCGAAAGTTGATCTTGGAGAGAACCGGTGAAGATGCGGAGAGTTTTTAGAGATAAGACATGTTTCTGGCGACGACAGAGTAAAAGGGGCTGGAATTGCTTTCTCAACTTAAACAGCTAAAAATGACCAGGGAAAATATGCGAAACAGCAGTTTTCAGACGTGAGACCAGTAGAAGGAGCACAAAACGGTAATCTTTCGGAGGAGGGAAACAAGTGGGATCGCTCCAGCTCACTGCCTGGAGTACATATTGTATTTTCAGACACATAGTAGAGCCTTGCTGTCACCCTCAGTTGAGAAAACAGTTAAAAGAGGCTTCAGTCGCTAGAATTCACAGGGTGGCAAGGTCCTGGGTAGCAGAGAATGACACAGAGAGACAGCCCCTGAGGTCTGTGTGGTTTTCCGTGAACTCGTGGGAGGAAACTGCCCGAGGCCAGGGAAAGACATGGCAAAGGCTCGGGTGGAATCCACCACCCGGATCGGGAAGACGCGCTAACGTCCAGGTATCATTGGGAGTTCTCAGAAGACCACTGCCGCACTTGTGTGGCACAATTAGCCCTGAGACTAAAGACCGTTCTGGTCTTGCTTAGCAAAGCTTAAAGGCAAGCCACGGAAGGATCAGGTTATTTCCGAGTAACTTTGTTGCATCCAACACAAAGGCCAAACATATTTAATTAAAAAAAAATTTTTTTTTAATGTTTATTTATTTTTCAGAGAGAGGGAGAGAGAACAAACAGGGGAGGGGCAGAGAGAGGGAGACAGAGTCCGAAGCAGGCTCCAGGCTTTGAACTGTCAGCACAGGGCCCGACGCCGGGCTCGAACTCACGAACCTCGAGATCACAACCTGTGCTGAAGTCGGACGCTTAACTGGCTGAGCCACCCAGGAGCCCCTAAATGGGCCAAACATATTTAAAAGAAAATAAAAAAGCACCAGCCCCAACAAAATAAAATTCACATTGTGTGGCCTCCAATCAGAAATTGCCAGGCATTCAAAGAAGCAGAAAAATGTGATCCATAATGAGGAGAAAAACAATCTACAGAAAAAGACCCAGAAATGACACAGATCCCCCTATCCCCCCACTTAGAAAGAAATGGACAAATTGAGTGACCATATTTTTATTAAAAAATATTAAATTTGTATTTAAAGACATTCCCACAAAGCTAACTCCAGACCTAGTTTCCTTCATTGGTGAATTTTACCCAGTATGTAAGGGAGAAATAGCAATTCTACATAAACCCTCAGAAAATGGTAAAGGTTATGAGGTCAGTAGTATCCTAATTCCAAAACTAGACAAAGAAATTATAAGAAACGAAAATTACAGAGCAACATCCTTCATAAACACAGACATAAATGTTCTTAACTGACTTTTAGCCTATCAAATCCAACAATACATAAAAGGGATAATACATCGTGGCCAAGTAAGGGTTTAATCCCAGGAATGCAGGGTTGGTATAAAATTTAAACATCAATCAGCGTTATTCATATTAGCAGACTAAAAAAGAAAAAACATGTGTATCTTAACTAGACACAGAAAAAGCATTGGGCCATATCTCACATCCCTTCCTGATGAAAACTCAGCAAAATAGGAACAGAAGGGAACTTCTCCATCCTGATACGGGGCATTTGTGACAGACGTTTGTAAAGCTAACCTCTCACGTAACAGTGAAAGACTGAAAGCTTTACCCTAAGATGGGGGGCAAGGCAAGGATATCCACTTTCACAACTTCTATTCAGGGTAGTGCTGGAGGTACTTGTCGATGCAATAAGGCAGGAGAAAGAAATAAAAAGCATATAGATTGGAAAAGAAAGATAGACTGTCCTTATTTATGGACAATATGATGGTCTCTGTAGGTAATCCTAAAGAATCTAAAAAAAGCTACTAGAACTAGTAAGTGAGTTTTACAGGATGGCAGGAGATAAGATCCTGCACATGGATTACATTTGACTATAGTTCTATACACAGTACTAGCAACGAGCAATTAGAACTTGAAGTTGAAAAGCAATCCCATTTACAGCAGCATTGAAAATTATGAAGTGCTTTGGGATCAACTGGACAAAAAAAATGGGTAAGACCTCTACACTGGAAACTATAACATTCTGCCGAGAAAAATTAATTAAGGTCTAAAAAAAATGGATAGATCACAGATTGGAAGACTCAGTATTATTATGTCATTTCTCCCCAGATTGATCGATATATTCATCATTCTCGCAGTTGAAATCCCAGCACCCTTTTTGTCTTGCACAACTTGACTACTGATCTACAAATATAATGTTGAAAAAAAAAAAAAGAAGGAAATTGTAACACGTATGTTGCCTGATTTCAGGACTTACTGTAAAGCTACAATAATCAAGGCCGTGTGGTGGTAGCATGAAATTAGGAGACTTGAAACACAATAATTTTCCATAAAGATGCCCAGTTAACGCAATCGGGTAAGGAACATTCTCTCAACAAATGGGGCTGAAACAATGGTATAGCTATATGCATGAAAAAAAAAAAAAAAGACTTCCTCTCTTACTCAGACCACACACAAGAATGAACTTGAAGTGGACCACAGACATAAATGGAAGACAATTAAATTTCTAGAAGAAAATGTGGAGCAAAGTTTTAGTGATCATGAGTTGGGCAGATATTGAAAAAATATGAGACAAAAAGCAGACACTATACAAAAATGGATACATCGCATCTCATGGAAATTAAAATCTTTTTTTTTTCCTCAAAAGGTGCCAATAGGAAAGTGAAATGGGAGAAAATATTGCAAAATACTTATCACACAAAGGATTTGTACCCAGAATACATAAAGGAGTCCTTTTTTTCTAGTTTTGTTATTATTATTATTATGAAAGTATAGTTGAAATTATAAGGAACTCTTAAAACTCAACAGTAAGGAGACAAAAACTTCATGAAGCCTGTTAAAAATGGGCACAAGAGTTGGAGAAGCATCTTTTTTCACATGGTTAGTCATTAAGTAGATGTAAATTAAAACCACAGACACACTACTGTGCTCCTGTTACAACACATAACATGTTACAACGCATAACGTGTTTCCCCATGTTATATTCCCGTTATAAATGTTTCCCCAAAAGTTGGGTACCATCCCTCCAGCAATTCTACTCCTAGTTAGACAAGAGAAATAAAGCATAGGTGTTCAACGTGTATGTATAAAGACTTGCACGTGAATGTTCATGGCTCTATAGCTTTATTTCTGATAGCCCCAACCTGTCCAACGTCCATCAGTGTGAATGGATAAATGTGAACTGATTTTGGTATATCCATACAACGTAATACTACTCAACAATGAAAAGGAACAAAACGTCAACACGCTCAACACCATGGATGACTCTCAAAGTAATTATACTGAGCCAGTGGGATTAGTCAGTAACACAGCCAGTAACACAGTACACACAGTGACGTTCACTTGTGATTCCATTTCCATACAATTCTAGAAAAGGCACCATGATCTGTAGCGACAGAAAGCATATTGGTGGTTCCCTGGGTTTGGGTTAGTGGAGAAGGAGGGGGAATGGAATACAAAGAAATCTGAGGAAACTGTTGAGGATGGAAATCTTCACTATCTTGATTGTGGTCATAGCTTCATGGGTATATATACGGATGGCAAAGCCCATTAATTGCACACTTTCAACATGTGCCTCATATCGTGTGCCAATTATGCTTCATTAAAGCTGTGAAAAGAACCCTAACTCCTGGCATTGGTGAGACACTGAAGTAGCACATTAACAGTTGTGGTAGTAGAAGCCTAGATATTTAGAGCAGATGAGACCGTAGAGATGCTCTTCGCCATCACCGAGAAGCGAGTGATCTGTCCAGGGTAGTCGCACACTATGTAATTAAGCCTCATCGAAATGTTAACATCTCATGACTCCCCCATGAGAACATGAGCTCCAGGAAGACTGCCAAGTCCTGTCCACCTTTGTGGCTTCCACCTGGTTGGGGACAGTGTTTTGTACACGGTGATGCCTTAGTAAATATATGCTGGTTAGTTGACAGAATGATGTTTCTTAGAATGAATTATAGATGAGAACCGCCTCACATTCTTGGTTTAGTGGAAAGATGCCCTCGGTACGTGGTAGATCTTATTACAGTTTCCACTTCTAAAACGTTTTGGGGTTTCCTTTGGGCACAGAGTTGTTATACTGCCATTCGTGACCCTACTGAGGCCTGGGAAAGCCTCTGAGGTAGAACGTGAATTACTGGGGTGCATATTATCGAGGGTCTTCAAGTGTCAGAGAAGCTAAACAACAGGAGCTTAAACAAGAAGGAAGGATGTTTCTCTGTCACCCAAGTCTGAGCTGATGTGGTGGCTCAGCTCTGTGAGGTCATCGGAGACCCGCCTCATTCTTGTTTTCCACCATCCGTCGGTCTTGCCTTGTCCCGACGTTTCATGGTGGCTCTCACCATGTCCACTTTCCCTGCAACAAGAAGGCGTGGGGGCAGGAGAAACGTAACAGTTTCAACCATCACATCTCTGTACAGATGGTTTTGGCTGGAGCTGTTTCTTGGCCATAGCGAGCTGCAGGTGAGCTGGAAGAACGGAGAATAGACATCGTGGGGGTGACTGGCAGTCTTCGATACAGGGAAGGGTCTGAGGATCACAGGAGGTTCAGCCTCACAGATGACTAGAGTTCACGAAGTTCATGGTGTGGCCGTGTCACCCAGAACTTCACTTCTTGCATCAATTCAAGGAAGTGACGCAGAGGCTGTGTCACTGGAGACGTGGCTGGAGGAGGGCAGGCTGGGTCTTCGACCCCATCACTGGCCCACCCTCTTGTATATCGGGCTATGAATGGAAGGAGCTGACCTCCCTCCGCTCCCTCTGCTAGAGTTACTTCCTGATGGCTAATACTTTTTCCAAAAAAAAAAAATCACAAAATGTTTCTGTGGAAGGTCGGGATGAGAGAATGGAAGCTTCCCATGAGAAAACTGCTACAAGGGACACCTGAGGAAGACTGGCAGGAAATGTGTTATTAACATTTAATAACTTAGTGGCTTAGTCATTGCTAAGGATGTTATAATACTGTTTTAAAAATTAATTTCTTGGGGCGCCTGGGTGGCTCAGTCGGTGAAGCCTCTGACTCTTGATACTGGCTCAGGCCATGATCTCACAGTTCGTGAGTTTGAGCCCTGCATTGGGTTCTGCACTGACAGCGTGGAGCCTACTTGGGTTTCTCTCTCTCAATCTCTCTCTCTGTCTCTCTCTCTCTCTGCCCCCTCCCCTGCTCATGTGCTCTCTCTCTCTCTCTCTCAAAATAACCTTAAAAAAATTAATGTCTTGCAATTTTGTGAAGCAGCTGATTTTAATTTTCACTTTTTTAAGCGGAAGAAACTGAGTCATGGAAGGGTATATAACGAAGCATCTCTGTCCAACGAGTGGCACAAATCAGTCCTGGAAACCCAAATTACGGATTTGCCATCCATTTCTTTGCCCACGAGGTCATGCTTCTTTTGGAGAAGATGAGAAATGATCTAAAGAAAAAGAAAGAAAATTTAAGAACTTTCTCCCCCAGCCCTGTATTCATAGAATAGACATTTCTCTGTTGATTGTCCCCGGGGGTGGCCCCCCAGAGTTCAGAGGGAAGTGGACTGCCTCGTCCTCAGAGCCGCGCACGGTGCTCTTTATCTTTTACGCAGGGTGCACAGTGTTGCTTAGCAACAGTGATTCCTCAGGCCCTTACAACCGCGCAGCCCGCGGAACTGACAATAGAGCGGAGTTGGAGAGTGAGGCCCTCATTTTTCAGCGTCTTCACTGTGGTTAAGGGGGAATAAAGAAAGGAAAGGCAAACGGGATGAAAGAATCTCAACCAACAGCACAGTGAGGAAAAGCATCGGCTGATGCTGGAGAAGGGTGCCGTGCCACGCATCCTACACGTGATGAGTAGATGCTGGCCGTGAGAATTAAAAGGGAGTCACCACAGCAGCAGAGGTTAATTAGAGAAAGTAAAGAGGCGAGAGGAGGAGATGACTGTGCAGTCTAAAAATCAAAGTTTCTGACCGACTGGGTGTCTCGAGCAAGTTTATCCTCTTTCTGTTTGGGGGTCTGTCTTCCTCCCTCCCTCCCTTCCTTTCTTCCAGATTATCGGGCAAGACTTTGAAGGGAAATAGAAAGGATGGAGGGAAGCTTTTTGATTTTTTTTCCCTCCAGCTCCCTTATTGGCAGTCTTAAAGACGGGTGAAGCGGCTTCTTACCGGCTTGGAAGTGTTTAAAAAGATGTCCAGGGTGGTGACTTTCGGCGCTGACCTTGGGTTGGCTTCTTTGTGGTCCTGTGCAACAGGGCAGGGCAGCCCCGGACACTCGGAAGCGATCTGCAGCATTTGAGGGAATTTTAATGTTAGAAATGCCCTCGTTTCCCGGTTCATATTCTTTCTCGCCCTTTCCATCATCTCGTGGAGATAAAATGGAGGAGCATGCGCTGACCACTCACATGGGCTATTTCAAACCTGAGAGATTACAATCTTTCATATCAAATGCAGTTACGGCCCTTTGTAGAGCAGTTTTCTGAAGTGAATCAGATGGGTTTTTCAGAGCCGAAGGAAGTCAGAGGATGAAATAAATAAAAGCAAAGAGGAAATTGGAAGGGGTGTGTGTGGGGGAAACATATGTTTTCAGATGATATTTTAAAATAGATGGAGAGCTGATGAGACAGAGATACTGAAAACCGGCTCCAGATGGTGGGAATAGAAGTGGCAAGCTGGTGTGAAGGGACAGAGCACAGGCATCAGACGGGGGGAGAAGGCGAGGGGAGAGGGGAGGCGGAGGCTGAGGGAGGCCACCATGTAGATGGGCGGGGTACTAAGAGTGGTTGAGTTTCCACAGAAAGAAATTAGAATGATTGAATCCATACCCTTCACCTTTAGGTTAATAATTTATTCAATACGTTTCTGTCTCGTATTAGATCTTTTTAAATGATATGTTTATGGAAAAAGGCAAACTCGTTTCACTTTGACTTCTTTGCAAAAGCTATGGCTGTAGACAAAACAACTATTCACATCATCACCAATGAGAGGCCGTGGAGGAAGAGGGCCAGAAGGGGACTCTATCAAAACTTGTTTTTTCTATATACATTCAAATTATGGTGATACCTATGGCAGGATATTTATGCTTTCCTGTAATAGCCTTATAGAGCCCTAAATGACCTGAATTTATCTTCACCAATTGGTCGGAGGGGGAGGAATGATTGAGAGAGAGGAAATTGAGAAATAAGAAATTATTCCACGTCTAGTATTAAAATATCCAGAATGGCTTCTCATTACTAAGAGAGAGAGAAAAATCCATCCACTTTCCCTTTATGTAAGATGATGCCATTTTATTTGCATGGTAATCGTTTTACATCGGTGGGTTTCCTGACTCTGAATTTGGTGCTATGTTTTCACTCAGCATTTATTGACCACCTACTGTGTGCCAGGAAGAGTTCTAGGGCTACAAAGAGGAACAAATCATAGTTTTGCCTTTGTCTTTTGCGTCAGTGATGAAAATGTTTCCTTCCCTATTCGCACTCTGTGTGTTTGGTTTTGTTATTACCCCAGAGGTGCCTACAGCTTGAGTTCTTTCCCTGCCATAAATCCACACCTCACTCTTGTCTCTTTTCAGCTGACCTGCCATTACTGATTTCTGCCTTTTCCAACAGCTGCTGGTGCTTAGATAATTGTTGGTATCAGCAGTTAGCTACCAGGGTTACAGAAAACATAAAGATTCAAAAGGAGATTATTTTAATGCTCATTTTATGTAGGGCCATGAATTAAAATGGTAACACTTGTCTAGTCCATTGAACAAGGAATGGAATTTGTATGCAGAAGGTGACTGCCCTCGTGTCACTAGAGTCTTTTGCATCGAGCTGTGTGTGACTATTCCATCCATAAAAAGTCCAGTGTCTTCATTTATTGTGTGGCCCTTATCATGTTTCAGGGAAATGCCCATAGCTTCACTTGTTGTGATTGACGCAGTTGCTTTTGCATGGGGTTGCTTGTCAGTTTCGTGTCAGTTTTAGAGATTGACTGAGCCTTATCTTTTCTGTTTACAGTTCTCTTGGACTTTTTCATTTGTTCTTGTTGCTTGCCATGGAAACCTTTTTGTAAATCTTTTGTTGGTGATGATGTAACCAGAACAGTACAGGCAGAGCCCCCAATGCCTGACAATACATGAAATGACTAGTTTAAGCAACACTGAAATAGAGGCAAGCCTATTGCTATAGGGAACAGAAGGGACACACTCTATTATTGGGTTCTTTTTTTTTTTTTTCTTTTTTTTCTTTTTTGCTAAGAGGCAACAGTTGTTGTAAATTTTGTTTGGAAACAGTAAAGAATTGGCAGTGTGTGGGCAAAAGTTTCCAAAGTAGTGGTATCTGAGAAGTCAAAACTCCTACAAGTGTATTTAAATGAAATATAAGCTGAGAGATCATTATTTTTTTGGTTTTAAGGACAGCTTGTAGGTTATTGATGCTGTGACTCAGAAGGGTAGAGGAACCAGTGAGGGAGCTAAGATAAAATACAGGGGCCCATAGTAGGTGAAAAGTGGTACAAGTTGAGGAAAGATAGACTGATGTGGCGAAACCAGCCTAATCCCTGTTAAAAATAGACACTCAAGGGGTGCCTGGGTGGCTCAGTCAGTTAAGCGGCCGACTTCGGCTCAGGTCACGATCTCGCGGTCTGTGAGTTCGAGCCCCGCGTCAGGCTCTGGGCTGATGGCTCAGAGCCTGAAGCCTGCTTCCGATTCTGTGTCTCCCTCTCTCTCTGCCCCTCCCCCATTCATTAAAATAGAAAAATTTTAAAAAAATTAAAAATTTTTTTTTAAATTAAAAAAAAAATAGACACTCAAAACCAAGTGGATTCAGAAATGTGTGTAAATATTACGTTGTTTTTTCTTTCTTTCTCTTTCTTTCTTCCTTCCTTTGTTTCTTTCTTTCTTTCCTTTTTTTTTTTTTTTTGAGAGAGAGAGAGAGCGACCTGTGAGCTGGGGAGAGGGGCAGGAGAGAGAGAGAATCTTAAGCAAGCTCCATGCTCAGTGCAGAGTCCAACATGGGGCTCTATCCCACGACCCTGGGATCGCGACCTGAGCCAAAATCAAGAGTTGGATGCTTAACTGACTGAGCCACCCAGGTGCCCCAATATTATGTTTTTTGTAGATCCTTTAAAAGTGTTTCAGCAACTTCTTCAGGCTAATCTAAGCTACTACCCTCAGCTAAATTTTTTTTGAGGAGTAAGTTTGACATGCAGATCAGGTTATGCCCAACTCAAGCTAAAGAAATTAGCTGGTAGAGGGTGAGATTAGGGAGGAGAGAGAGCTGAAGGAAGGTGGATGGAAGGAAGGTAAGGAAGAGGGCCTTAGAATTTCCCTGGTATCTAAGTCCAAAGTAGATTTCTTTCTTTCTTTCTTTCTTTTTTTTTTTTTACTCATAATTGTTTTCATTTTCTCAATCAAAATCATAGTATTAACAACAGGATCATTTTGACATATTGGGGTTGGGGGGCGGGGGAGATACATTGAGATGCCTGTAGGTTCTATCCTCTTTAAAGCAAAAAGCACAGCATCAGGGTTGTGTGTAATGTGACATTTAGAGTTTTGGAGCCAGAAGATAATCTCATCTAACCTCCTCATTGTACTGGTGAGGAAGCTTCAATGTACAAGCTTAAATGATTTATTCAGTCTATCAGTGGATTAGTAGAGACCAGAACCCAGATTTTCTTATGTTCCTGCTCTCACGTCTTATATAGTCCTGTGAGGATTGGTGTGGAAAGAGGCATGAGAAAGCCAAACTATGTCTTCCCTATCGCTTTCTCAAAAAGCTGACATTGATAGACTATCTCTGACTGAGACAGAAGGAAGTCAACCAGTGGCCAGGAGACAAACACCACTGGGGTACTCTTCTGTCCTCGAGCACAGAGTGCTCTAAATTCAATTAATATAGAAAATGCTTGAGATTTAAGAGAAAATTGCCATTTTGGTTTGAACCATACTTCCCATACTTTATCATTCTTCGCTATAGGTATGTTACATACACTCTCCATAGTCTGGTTTGCTTCAAAATCCTTAAGCTCAACAATTTGAATAGCATTTTAGTGCTTTGATTTTAAAAGGTAGACTTATGCTAATACCATGGTTTAACACCCTTAATTCAGTGTTTTCCAAAAGTTTATTGATGTAGAATTAAAACATTTTTTCTTAGGGGCACCTGGGTGGCTTAGTCGGCTGAGCATCTGACTTTGGCTCAGGTCATGATCTCGTGGTTTGTGAGTTCGAGCCCCATATCGGACTTGCGGCTGTCAGCCTTCATGGCAGAGCCTCTGTCCCCCTCTCTCTGCCCCTCCCCTGCTTGTGCTATCCCAAACATAAATAAATATAAAAAATTTTTTTTTTTCTTTATTTAAGGGAACTTGTAGGTGGTTTTGGTTATCTCTCCTCGTCAGTTTACCTTCCTCTGACCTTGGTCCCCTTATTGTCCCTTCTGCCCACTTTTTTTAGGCAAGATTTTCCCCAACTCAGTCCATATCTTCCCCAAGCCAACCCATAACTTGGCCACCGGATAACTCTCTACTCTTCTTTCACGGCAGGGATTCTGAAACTGTAGTGTACCTGAGAATAGTCCTTGGAGCTGATATTTGGACCTCACCTCTTAGATTCCAATATAGTTGGTCAGAGATGAGGCCTTGGAACCTGTATTTTATTATTTATTTATTATTTAATTTATTCTTTAAATGTTTATTTATTTATTTGGAGAGAGAGATAGAGACAGTGCAAGCAGGGGAAGGGCAGAGAGAGAGAGAGAGAGAGAGGGAGGAAGAGAGAGAATCTCAAGCAGGCTCTGCACTGTTAGCACAGAGCCCGACGCGGGGCTCGAACTCACAAACCGTGAGATCATGACCTGAGCCAAAACAAAGAGTCAGATGCTTAACTGCCTGAGCCACCTAGGCACCCCCAAACCTGTATTTTAAAAAGCACTCCTGGGACACCTGGGTGGCTCAGTCGGTTAAGCGTCCGACTTTGGCTCAGGTCATGATCTCACAGTTTGTGGGTTCGAGCCCCGCGTCGGGCTCTGTGCTGACAGCTCAGAGCCTTTAGGCAGCTTCAGATTCTGTGTCTCCCTTCCTCTCTGCCCCTCTTCTGTTTGCACTCTCTCTCTGTCTCTGTGTCTTTCTCTCAAAAATAAACAAACATTAAAAAAAAATTAAAAAAAAAAGCACTCCCATTGACTTTGATGTAGGTGGTCCGTGAATCGCAGTGCTTAAATGATATCAGATTTTGAGTGCACTAATAAAAATCCTAGGGACATCTACACTTTGGATCCCTTTACCTAATGATAGGGAGCTTTTTTTCTGTGCTATTGTAGCCAATGGCTCTGTCTATGGGCCCTAGTTTTCCATTCCATTTTCTGTACTTAAGAATACTTAGTGGGGAAGAATCCTAGTTTTCCATACAGTATTGTCATCTTCTAGTTGATGAATCTGGTTTGGGGCAATCTACTCTCAGTGAGTGAGGCTTGAGGGCCAAGGGATAAAACTCATGCTGCCACCAAAGAGTGACATTGAGAAGGAACAGGTTTTAATCAGTAGCTGACTGCAGGCCTTCTTTGGACTCTTAAGAACTCTTAAGAGCAAATTAAGTTGAGTAATGATACTTAAAGTATCAAACCACAGATAAATAGAATTTTCTGCGGAAAGCTTGGAATGGAAAATAGTCTTTCACAAAAATGATAAAACGTTTTCTGGTTCTAAGGCAAAAAATAAATTATCTCTGCAAAAGAAAGCCAGTGAGAATTCTGGTGTGATTCATTGAATAGGAATAACACATCCAAGTGGAGGCTTAGAAAACCAGTTTAGGACGTTAAAAAAAAAATTTTTTTTTTTTTTCTCACAAATAGTGTAGTGATTTGTGTACAAAGCAGTAGATTTTTTGGAAAATTTTTTCTCTCTCCCTTTCTGGTGGGTGAACTTAGTAAGATGTATTTGATGAAGATAGAGATTTGTAGATTCGGGAGCTGAAGAGACCCTCCTGATCTTTTCGTCTTCCTGATTCTACCAACTCTCTTTAATTATGAAAGAAGCAACTGAAAACATTTTGACCACATGTAGATGTGTGTCCTTCTCTCGTTTCGGCTTGTTGGCAAGAGTGGCCGTTTGGAAACATTTCTCCGTTTTCTTGGACTTGGTGAACTGGCTCAACACTGATGGAGTTTTCCCGCTGCTGGTGGAGGGGCTGATGGGCTTGGTGGTTCTTTCCAAGCGCTACTGGGGGAGGAGACAGAAGCAAACAGAGTGATGGAAGCCAGGTTTTCCTGCTCATTTCTTTCTTTCTCATCGATAAAGTCTAGTCCAGCTTGCGGTCCTCTAAGAAAATGGCTCAGACACTGTAGGCCAGTAGACCCTGGTACCAGCATGCACTTTCTCCCCCCAGATACTTCTCTTCTGAGTCATCAGGACACGAGGTGAAAACAGATCAAATCTTGAAGAAACTTCATTTGCTTGTGTTAAAATGAAACGGGGTGGCCTGATTATCCGTAAGTGGGAATGCTCTTAAAAACTTCTCGCCTGGGGGCCCCTGGGTGTGGCTCAGTCGGTTGAGCGTGCGACTTAAGCTCAGGTCACCATCTCGTTTGTGAGTTCGAGCCCCGCGTCGGGCTCTGTGCTGACAGCTAGGAGCCTGGAGCCTGCTTCGGATTCTCTGTCTTCTCCCCCTCTCTCTGCCCCTCCCATGCTCATATTCTGTCTCTCTCTCTCTCTCTCAATAATAACTAAACATTAAAAAAAAAAAACAACAAAATAAACCAAAAGAAACCTTCTCGCCTGGTTTCCTTCCCCTTTAAAGGTGCATGAGAACCTGAGAGAAAAAAAAAAATATATATATATATATATATAATAAATTGAAAAAAAAAGGCAATTTATATTCCCTTTTATTCTCTTGTCATAAACTTTTTCCACATCAGAGAGAATATAGTGTTCGTCCACTTTGGACCCTGTCCATATGGGCCGGTTACTGCAAGTTTCAGAAAGACTTTGTTGTAATATAATTTCACCAGTTGCTTGGCATGGGTCCCTGATAGACAGGCCAGGAAAACCGGTAACAGAAGCTGGTGAAAAGGCAGAGGCTTTTAATGTCTTATTCAATTCACTCTTCATAAGAGGTATCAGATGTGAAGGAGCCTGGAGCAGTTCCCAGTTTTGATGAAAGTAAAGAGAGTCAAAATAGAAAAAGAGTTAAAAAGTGCTTTGAAGAACTGGGACTATTTGTATTAGTTAGACATGCTGGGTACAGAAAGAACTACCAGGTGCGACTGTGGTGGCGGGTCATTATTGTTATTAGTTTTTAATTACGGAGACAAAGAGAAGTCTCCGAGAATTAAAAAGTGGTAAGTGTTGTGCCTAGCTTGCAAAACAGCCAAAAATAGATTGACCGTGGAAATTGCAGACAAGTCAGAGCAACGTCAAACGCATGGAGATACCAGGAAAAAGAAATCATCAAATAATTTATTATTATTTTTAGACGCACCTAGTAACCAATTGGGTTTTGCATAAACTCGATGGCATTAGGCTAATCTAATCAATCTGTCTTCTGTATATTGAAGGAGAGGACAGATAAATCATGGAAATACAATAGCTGTGTTCATCTGCGCTTTAATAATATGGTGCTTTCTCTTGACTGTAGTAATGGTATATGAATGAATGCATGCATCTCACACCCATAGAGCATCTAGCATTATTCTCACTGCCAATGAAGTGATATCAGGCATGGTAACCCGTAGCGACCAGTTCTGCTCAGTGTATGTGGGGGTAACTTGATTAAGAATTAGGGAACACGATACCGACTTTGCCGATTTCACGGAGTTGCCGATACTCTGTAAAAATATGAAGGAATTCAAACTGACCTTAACAAATTGGAACACTAAAACATGCTGTAGGATTAAATTAATTACATATAAAACATCGGTAGCAAATTCAAGTGGAAGAAAAACTATCCTCTAGTAGCAGTCTAAGCATGGCACACCGAGATTCTCAGTTGGAGAGTTGGAAAACATTGTTGAACTGGGGGAAAGTTTTAGAGGAACACTTGAAGGCACCTGATAGCTAATTGGATAAGGAAGTGAAGTGTTTAGGTTTCGTATCGACTCTGTATTTTGAAGGCTCCCTGCTGGTCTCATACTCTATTTCTTTGTAGTAGAAGGAACACGAGATCTAGTTAGGATCCTTAATCCTGTGTTCTTTCTTTCATTTATTAAAATGTCACAGCCACATTAAACACCCTCTGTATTTTTTTTTTTTTTTTTTTTTGAGGAAAATGAGGATCTAAGTTCAGACGTCCCACCAGGAAAATGTTATAACCGAGACATTAATCGTGAAGCACTACCTTGCTCTCTTGCTTCCAGTCAGGGCTATTTTAGTAGGCTTGGAGAGTATGGAGGCTGGGACCTGGGCAGTAGTGGACGAATCTGAAGTGGAAATGACCTTGGGGTGTGGAGGAGGGGGACGTCCACGCTTAGGGTCTCGTTGAGATGATTGGTTGGGTGGTGACGGGACACTGGGAAGGAAATTGTAATTTCTCTTTTGTGAGGGTAGGTGACGAACTTGGTTTTGGTCACGTTGAGTCTGACATGTCCTCAGGGTATCTAAGTGCGTCTCTTCACTAGCCGGTGGATATGTATATCTGAAGTTCAGTAGAGAAATGTATTCAGGCTGAAGAGTAGGAAGTGAGCAGCAGGGACCGGCAGCCGTGAGCTGTGTGTCCGTTCTGAGCCAGGTGGGAAATGGCTAATGACACATCGGGGCAGGGACAGGGAGGCTGCTCAACTTTCTAATTCTTAAAAAGCTGGCATGCGGCCCTGCCGACTTGGTGTAACACAAGTCAGTCAGGTGGGTAAGGAATAAAATAAAAATGGTAAGTGTGACTAATTTGTTCATTCTAGAAACATATGCTTGTAATTAAGGGGCAACAGCAAAGGTAGGAATGCATACGTACTTGCGATTTAGAAGGTAGACATTATCTTTGCTTATGGCACGAATCTGTGTTTGCACTCTTACCAGGCAGAGCTTCTTGGGGGGGATGCTGCTTTGTGAGCAGTTCGCTGTGGGGACCGTGACTCTCGAACAGCTTAAGTACCATATTGGTCTGACTGGACAGGGATTCCATTTTTGTGGGGCTCACAGTGCCCTCGGGGGAAGATGAGGAGGTCAGCAGGGGCAAGGGTGGGTTTGAGTGACCAGCAGGACATTCAGTAGGACAGCTAGAACCCGGGGCAGAGATCTGGGCTGGAAATAAGAGTTTGAGACTCATCAGCGTGGAGGCAGTATGTACATTTGGTATCTTTGCCACGTTGTGAAGGATGATGTGTCATCGTTTTCAAGTTTAAAAGAAGGTAATGTGCTGCAAAGGATTAATTTTGAGTATTAGGGCCGTGAAAATATAATTTTTAGAAAAATGCACCCATTTTCATCTTACTTTAATTCTCACGGGCCCTCTACCTTGAGGAGCATTTGATTCCTACAGGGAGGGGGGGAGGGCTGTCGTTGGGGCGCGTTGGCGAGTTAGGCAGTCTGTGCCCTCCTACCTCCCATTCACTGTCCTGGTCCCCGCAAGCAGCCGCACTTGTGTCCCCATCCCCCTGGCCTCTCACCCTGCTTTTCCCAGGTCACCAGAACCCCTCTTTTGGGTAAATTCAGCAGCTCCTCCTCATCCCCACTGTCTTCGTCTCTCTGCCCCGAGCTCCCTGGGTCCCCCCCTCGCACTCTCTGTTCTCTGGTGGGGTTCCTCTCAGCTCTCGTCTGTCTTCTGTGCTTCTCACTCTGATCGCTCCCTGAGCCGTCCCATTAGTTCCAGACTTTCCAGGGCTATCCCTAAGCCGATGATGCTCCTGTCCATTTTTGGAGTTTAGATCTCACCCCGAGTTCTCCAGCTGTGGCCTGGACAAGCCCCACGTACGTGTCTAAAGGCATAGCCCACAAGCGGCTCCAAGCCCAGGTGCCTGGGACTGGCCTCGTATCCCCCCCCCCCCCCCCCCCCCCCGCCACTGAGCCCTTCTTCCGTCCTTGTGCCTAGTTCTCGACCGTCAGCATCATCTGGACTCTGCTCAAGCCAGAAACCCACAGTGTCGATCCCACACACGATCTAGTCACATCCGTTTGACCTCCATAGCACCTGTTTGTCTCAGTTTCCCCGCCCTGCCCCCCCCCCCCACGAGTTCAGGCTCCTTGCTCATCAGAGGGCTGTGGCATCTTGTGGCATCTTGCCCGGAGGGGTTTCCGTGGGCTGCTGCTTCTGCCTCAACCTCTCCCTCTTTGTCACCTGGTTCGGAGGGGACCCGTTTTCACTTCAGCTGTGACTTCTAGGAAGCCTTCCCTTAACCCTGAATGTTGGATTACTTGACTCTTTATAGAAGGGGTGGGCAGATATTTTTTATCTCACATGCTGACCTCCGTCAGTTGGTAGTGGCTGTCTGGAGAGTTGGGGTGAGAGACTGGGAGGTAAAGTCTATCCCCCGTCGGAGGGAGTGCTGTCATCTCTTCGCCGTCAACACCGGGGCCTGATATCTGCATCCCCTTTCTTCGAGGGCCTAGAAGAGTAAATTAGTAGTAGCAGATTTTAGAGTAGTAAATCTGTTCCTGTTCACCGAATATTCCAGTTTCCTACCCCTCAGCTCGCTCCCTGGAGAGAGGATTGTACCCTCCTACCCGGCTGGACTCACAAGGGGCCGTGTGACTCGCCTCAGCTGATGAAGTGAGGGCGGAGGTGATGTGTGTCACCTCTGGGCAGAAGTTTAATGAGCCCGTATGTGGTGCTCTACATCTCTTTCCTTCTGCCAGGGGGCTGACACTGTTGAGATCGAGAGTTCGGTTCCCAGCGTGAGGATGTAGAATGGGATTCGTGATGGACGGGTGGCACGAGTGAGGAAAGACAGAAAACCACCGGCCGTGGAAGACGTTGCGAGTCTTGAGCTGGGTGTTCCCACAGCATCATTCGCCTACCCTGATTGATACGCAATATCTATGTACAGTAACTGGTTTAATGGCGTTTCCTGTTTTGCAATTGGTCAGATTCGGTCCAGGAATTTCTTAGCCTATTTCAGAATGTACCAAGGGCTGTTTAAGTCATTGTAAACATGCCATTTCCGAGTAAAATGTCCACGTGAGTCTTTTTCTTCTGAGGAGGAATTATGGCAACTCGTATCTAAGATGCCTAATTGTTATAAAATCTCAATTATGTGGAGGTCAGGACTGCAAACTAGGGCAGAGAACCCGGGAGGTCATTTCTAAGACCTCAAACAACTGAAGTATGTAGCAGTCATACATTCCAAATACCAGAGCCCCAAGACCTTATTACTTTATAGGCACCAATTCAAAGATTATTTAGTCTTAGTTGCACAGGATTAACAAGCTTAGTTATCGAATTCCCCTGCCCTTAGCAGATTAAAGGCTACCAATTAAGGGAGGGTGGATTGTGAACACTACCAGAAGCAGTTATACTAAACGCTGGGAGAAGAGAAAGTCTGGGGAAAAAAAAAAAAGAGGAGAAACCTAGAAACTTAAGAAGTAGCTTAAGAATTCCTAAGTCTCTGCCATGGGGAAGGTTTTGGGATCGTAGCAGGTGGTCCTTGTAGATATTAGCAGCCAGAGGGGGTGCAGTGATATTTTCTAGAATGAAGATGAACTTCGGCCATCAAGAAAAAAAAAAAAAAAGTTTAATTATGTGTTGTACCCTAACAAGGCAGGGTCCTCTTACAGTTTTTTTTCTAAGTTTATTTATTTATTTTGGGAGAGACAGAGGCAGTGTGAGCTCAGGGGGAGGGGTCGAGAGAGAGAATCCCAAGCAGGCTTTGCACTGTCAGCCCGGAGCCTGTCGCCGGGCTCGAACTCATGAAACTGTGAGATCATGGCCTGAGCCGGAACTGAGGGTCAGATGCTTAACTGACTGAGCCACCCAGGCACCCCAGCAGGGCCCTTTTAGAAAAAGTAACCCAAAAAAGGACAGATGAGGTAAAAAATAGCAAGCTCTGGTTTTCAGAAAACTCATATATTCAGTCAACAAACATTTATTGTTGACTACAATAGAAATTGCTAGTCATTGGGGACACAAAGAGTGTTCACTGTGTCCTCTAGGCATTCCTAGAGAGAGAAAGATAAATGTCTGTGACACTGTGCCATGCATTTTACACAAAGTGTGACGGAAGCCCGGAAGAGAGAGGCAGGCAAATTTTTGTTGAGGGAGGAAGGATGGTGAACTGAGAAAGATCCCTTGGGAAAGTCATGGTTCTGCTGAGTCTGGATGGATAGTTTAGCAGATAAACCAGTTGGCTGGGATGTGTGTTGGGGGTAGTGAGGAGGGAAGATATTCCAAGCAAAGAACAGAGAGCGGGGACCGAAATGCCAAGGGGCATGAAAGCGTCTGGTGTGTTTGTGGTGAGGGAAGGGCATGTGGGTCTAGAAGGAGAGGAGGTTGGCTGGTGAGGCGGGCTTGCCAAAGTCCTTAGCGGTGGCAGATACACGAGGTGTGACTGGACTCTAACAAACTCGTGTCAGTTCTTGGCTTATAGCTTCACCAGAAGTCTGATTTCTAATTCACACGTTCAGAGACTGATTCTCTAGGTCATTCTTCGGCCGTAAGTGTTTTAAAGAATAACTTTTTCATGTCTGAGAGGAAGCAGGTGAGGCACGGACAACCTTATGGGAAGAACATCATCCTGTTTTAGATAAAGGGTCTTAACGCAGTCTATCGGAAATTAGAAATCTGTTACATCGTCGATTTCTCCTTGCAGAAATCGTGTAGTTTTGCGTAAACTGGTATTTACTGTGGAGTATTTCTAAACACGGATACAAAAGAGCTCTGTTTTGGTCCAAATGATGAACAGCACTGGACCGAACCTTTAAATTCCCGTGAAAATTATGAAGCACAACCAGCAGTGTCTTTTGTTTACTTTTTGTATCAGTGCACCAGTAGAATACTAAATCTGTTGGGAGAAAACATATTTACGGAATGCTTCAAAATACAGTTTATCAAAGAAATATTGGGAAGGTAGGGCAAAGGACAGGTGTAGACCATGCAGACAATCCTTAATGAAAAGGCGCAGGTTTCCTTTCAAAACTCCGCCAATGGGGGCACTTGGGTGGCTCGGTTAAGCATCTGACTTTGGCTCAGGTCATGATCTCGCGACTCGTGAGTTCGAGCCCCGCGTCGGGCTCTCTGCTGTCAGCGCGGAGCCTGCTTCGGTTCCTCTGTTTCCCTCTCTCTCTGTCCCTCCCCAGCTTGTGCTTTCTCTCAGAATTTTGTCTCAAAAAAAAAAAAAAAAACATAAAAAAAAAATCCCCCAGTGTATCAAAAATATTTTTATATTTGTTCACGATATCTGCGTGACTTGTTTACCTCATAGGATAAGATGCCAATGAGGAAGGATGTGTTTGCCTTCTTTCATCCTGTTGCCTTGAGGTTCATTTGTATATTTATATTTCTGCAAAACATATTTACATAAATATTTTTATATAGTTTTATGTATAGACATAAACGAACCTCGACGACAGGATGAAGTATGTTTATGTGTCCATATTAGGACAAAATTTTACTTTAACAAATGTAAGCTTTTTTATGCCTATGGAGAAAACTCCCTTTAATGGATTACGTAAACAGGCGTTTTACACGTTTGTTGTTTTAAAATGTCGTAGCTGAAAATACACTATTTTGAAAATCTGACGTTTCTATAGCAATGAGAAGAGAGCTGAGGTGACTTCATAGTAGATCTGAAGTACATTCCCCTTTTGGAAGAAACAGAAGGTTTCAGGAATAGCATGTGATGCAACATAAAAAAGAAAACGAGCCCTCCCATGAAAATCGAGCAGTTTTCGAGGGCGATCCTTTCCGATCTGTGGTCATTTGTCTTTCGAGAGTTCATGGTATCGGTTCATGGCTAGGAAGAAGCCGTTTAGGCACAGCGAGTGTGACAAGCAGTGACATCACCTTAGGATAGAGGAGATCAGATTGGCATCACCCTTTCACATTTTTCTGCACTAATCCACTGGTCTCTTTTCTAAAAACCATTCATGTGCGACAAGGCAGCCGTGCATAAACTCCCCACCAGGCTTCCTAATGAGTTGACCGAGAATCATGACCAGACCAGGTGGTAAAGTCACGTCAAGGCTTGGCAGCAGGCAGTCTTGCTCTGTGCTGGTGTGCATGACCCCTGTGCTTTGGCTCCCGTGTTGCTGGCGATTTAACAGGAGGGGGACGGCGAGGTTACTTCATTCATCCGGTGTTTCTCGGAAGCGGAGGCCGAACGAGGCACTGTGAATGTGTAGGGAGAGTCTTATGCTCTGTTCAGTCTCATTTTTCACACGGAGCCTTGAGTTACCCCGTGATGTTTTATCCGTGATATCACCATGCCGTCACGTTTATTGAATGTCTACTCAGCAGTTTGCAGTGGGAGAGAGAGGTAGTCTAGGTCGTGCCCAGAAAGCAGTGTTACTTAAAGTGTAATTGAGGAGATGAGCAGCGTAAACAGAAGGCAATGATGTAGACAACTGCAGGGAACACTCAGAGCATAAATGGATACGCTGTACAGAATTGGCCACTTGTGGTTGAATTAAAGGGGCAGAGAAATTGAAGGATGCCTCAAGGCCATTTCTCTGGATTCCAGGATTTAATTTCCTAGCTCCACCAATCTGGGAGCTCAGTGACTGTTTTATCCATCTAGTAGTTGGTTAGGGCCTGGAAACCAGTGCATGGCACCCAAACACGAGGAAGTTGGTGCCCAAAATCTACACCGGAGACTTTTTACAAGATGGCAGTTGAATTCGTCATAACTCTTTGGGGACAAGTGAGAGAAACCCAGTCTGTAGTTAGTAGCTTAAGTGTGAAAGAGAACGCTGGCTCTGGAAGGGACCAGATCTGATGGAGTGATAGGAAGAGCTAAGTGACCTCTGTGCAGGGAGAGAGCGCGTCTTTTTTCTAGCATCACATACATATTTCAGGAAGAACTCAGATTGGCTCTTTTGGGTCTCAGGTACCCCTTGAACAGATGACTACCGCAGGGAGGGGAGTGGGGTGCCGTAGTGGTGAGGAGGGGCGGGGTCCGTTCCCAGAGAAGGGGCAGGGAACCTGCCAGTATAAACAAAATAACGACACAGCTCCTTTTGGTGGCCCATTGGTGAAACCAATTTAAATAGATCCGTGCTTATCCTGGGGTCATGCTAGACTGCCCTGGGGTCATGCTAGACTGCCCCTAGACTACTCTGATAGGTCCTTTTAACTCAGTTGGTATTCTTGTACCCTAAAGGATCTTGGAAGCTTGTATACTTGGAGGGGCTTGATGGCCTCTGGTAAGTGTTAAGGTTTCTTCTCATCACTGGGATCCTTGGTCTACGAAGCAGTCAACAAGAAAACATCCTTCCTGCATGTCCCAGGATTCCCCTTTTTAGATAAATGTATTTTCAAGTCCTTAGTGATAGGTCCGGTATGTTTTCCCTCCTGTGCTGGTTTACCAGTATAGGGTCCAGCTGGACAGTGGGCGGGGGTGAGGGAATGGCCCGTTTGCCAGAGTCAGGCTATTTAGTCTACTTTTTTACACAATTTTTTTTTTTTTCAAACCTTTCTTTTTTGGGGGCGGGGGAGGAGGAATTTCAAACTTCAAATTTTAAGGTAGGGTGTAAGGAACATTTCTTTTGAGAGTCCGTTGCCAACATGATGCCTCATCACCACCAGATATTTTAGTGTGGATTTCGCACAAACAAGGGCATTCTCCTGTAGTCCCAGGACAACCATCAAAATCTGGAAACTGATATTGATTTGTCACCGTCGTCCAATCCCCAGACCCCCTTCAAGTTTTGCCAGTTGTCCCGATAACCTCCTTTACAGCAGAAGCACCCGGGCTGGTCTCACATGTTGCATTTCCTCGTCGTGTTTCGTTTGCTTCCTTCCCCCGGGAACAAGCCCTTAGTCACCAGTCTTTCATGACACTTTTGAAGGTCAGTTAATGTTCCTCACTCTGAGTCTGGCTGATGTTTCTTCACGATTTTATTCAGCTTAGGCATTGGCGACAGGGACTCTGTGGACACGGCTCTGTATTCTCTTCACTGCACCCCTCCCAGGTGACATGTATTTCGCCCCATTACCAGTGACGTTCCCTTTGATCACTTGATTAAAGTTCATGTCTGTCAGGCGTCTCCCCTGTAAGGTCACCTTCTTCCCTTTGTAATTAATGCATATTTTGTTGACAGTCCTTTGAGCCTAGCTCTGTATTTTAGTCCTCCTCAGACTTTTACTTTTTTCGTGTATTTATTTTTATCAGTACTGACTCAGGATTTCCTGTTTCATTCAGTGGGTTGTAATCCATCACTATTGTTATTTATTTTGATCCTTCAGTTGTCCCGCACGTGGCTGGTGTGAACCCTTGTAAGCACGCTTCTGTGTCCTTTTGACATGATTCTGTCATTCTTCTGGCCCTTACTGACGTTCTGGGACGTTCAGATGTTCCAGATGGGATATTTTCCCTGTCCATCTCTGGAATTGACCATTTCTCCAGGGATCCCTCTTTCAGTGAAGAACGGTATCTAGAAGCGAGGCAGTAGAGGGTGGGGGGCGCCTGGGTGGCTCAGTCGGTTAAGTGTCCGACTTCGGCTCAGGTCACCATCTCACAGCTTGCGGGTTTCGAGCCCCGCGTCGGGCTCCGTGCTGACGGCTCAGGGCCTGGAGCTGCTTCTGATTCTGCTTCTCCCTCTCTGTCTGCCCCTCCTCTGCTCGCGCTCTGTCTCTTTTCTCTCAAAAGTAAATAAACATAAAGATAAAAATAAAACAACAACAACGACGAAGTGAAGCATTAGTACCTCAGGTACGCTTATTGCTATGGGGGTGTTGCTGCTTCTAGGCCCCTGTCAGTTGTCAGAGCTAGGAAGTATGTGTGTTTATATGTGTGTTAAATGTCATTAATTTCTGTGTCTCTGAGCTCATACCGATATCTCCAGTCCTGATATTTTTTTCCTTTTCCGTACCTGTAACTCCCTTCTCTGGCGGTGAGACCCCTGCCTCCCGTCGTCTGCTGTGTATTTGCTTTTTTGCGACAACCACCCCCGCCATCCCCGTAGGTAGCAAGTTGGCCACCACTGCAGCTGGCTGCCCCTCCCGCCACCCGGGGAGGCTCCTGTGCCAGGCCACCCGTAATGGTGGCCACACTGATTTTTGGCCACCTTAGGAAACATCATGGAAAGATTTCTTATCCTTTGGTATCCTAGCCCAGGACTGCAGCTTTGTCGGGATTGGCAGACGGGACTACAAAGTAATACCTAGCTGAAATTGTAACAGTAGCACATGCCCGGATGTAACTATCTGGACAAACATGCTCCGCTGCACCAGCACCGTTGGGAAGTTACGCACTGATGCACAGGAGCTGCCGTTGCTCACACAGGTGTGGAACACCTCCTTCTGGAAGCTGCTTTCATGACTGCTTTCTGAGCCCATCCAGGGCCTCGGCCTTGTTACTCTTCAGTCGTAGCCCTCCCCAAGAGCAACGAGAGCTGCTTACATGTCTGGGAAGGTGATATTATTTGGGTTACTATTACTTGCTTACATGCTTTTCTTCCCTTCTAGACAGTGAGCCCCCGGGGAGGCTACCTTCCTCTTGTATCGTGTCCAAGGCAATATCTGGTTGCATAATTCAGTGAATGAATCTTCTTTTCGATTCAAACCATTTTCTCCAGCTTATGTGCCAGATTTAGCTCCAAATGACTCAGCTGTTTCCCCAAATGAAAACCACCCTCAAAGTATGACTATTTACCACAATTGACAAAAAAAATCCAAAGTATATATATGTCTCAGGCATTGGATACAGCATCAAAAGAGAAATTTTCACAGAGTTTGAAGCAGCCCCAAGGAGATGTCTCTAAGATTCCAAAGCGTCTATTTTCGAAGGTGGTGACATTCTTTTATTGTGTGTGTAAGTTGTGGTGTTTGTTGAAAGCTCCACGTCATGACTTTATAGCCAGTTAGTTTTTATATGCACCATAAACTAAATGCTGATAATAAGATCACAGCCACCAGAAATATCTCTCTTCGTTTTATACTTCACTGATGATGATTTATGATCTGTGCTAGTGAAGACATCGCAGAATGCTGTTCTCCCCACTGAAGAATGTAATACGTGTTGTTCAAAGCAATAACAGAACAATTATTGATATAAAATATCCATATCCTGCTCCTCCCCCGAGGATTCTACATTGTCCTTGTTCAAGGCCTCCGCCATGCCCTTCCTCACGCAAAAAGAGAAAGTTCAACGTAGAACAGAGGCAGGTCTACTCCAAGGGTGTACAGAACACAACAGTGGTCTTGTATGTCAGCGTATTTTGCTTCCTCCAAATGTTCGTGTAACTGGAATCTTTTCAAAATTAGCAACCACTGGGGCACCTGGGTGGCTCGGTCAGTTCAACGTCTGACCTCGGTGCAGGTCCCGATCTCACTGTTGGTGGGTTCAAGGCCCGCGTCGGGCTCGGTGCTGACAGCTCAGAGCCTGGAGCCTTGCTTCGGATTCCGTGTCTCCCTCTCTCTCTTTGTCCCTCCCCTGCTCGCGCTCTATCAAAAATAAATAAACGTTAAAAAATGTTCTTAAACTAGCAACCTTGCAGATCGCAAGAGAAGAAAATGGGAGTTGAGCATGAAGCAATGTGCAGCCCAGTACGGGCGTTTATGTGTTTGTGGAGTGGACGGGGAGTGGGCGAGTGCAGATCAGAGCCGTGGACCTTGGGAGGGAGGCTGCCCCACTTCGGTCCTGAGATTTGGGTCGGAAGTTGTTGGGCCTCCGCGTGTGTTGACATTGGGGGCCTTTTGATGGCTCCTGTCGTGCCAGGCAGTGTGGTGTGTTGGGGTGTGGAGATCCGGATGAGGTTCCAGGTCGCAACCTGCAAATTCTGGGTGCCTGCCCTTGAGCTTGAACCTTACTTTCCTGGCTTCAAAACAGGAAGCTCGCACAGAGGTGCTGAAAGGTTTAAACTAAAGCACTCAGCGAATAAATGACGTAAATGGAGGTCTATCAAGACGTTGTCTGCCCTGCACTTCATGCTGTTTCGAAATCTCAAGATGGTGGTATTGCTTCCTTTTCACCAATACATTTTCTTTCCCAGTCCCTGCCTACTTGCCAGAGGCCAGGGCGACTTCCCCAGATTTGCCATGCCCAGTGGGGGACTGGCTGAAGTTAATAGGGAAGGTTTCACAGAGGCAGGCGAAGAGAGACACCTTGAAGGAGAGGTTGGGTTTCTGTATTTGGAGAAAAACCAAGGGGAGGTTCTAAGTGGAGGGCATTTACTATGAACTTACCATTTAGATTTGGGGGTGGCAGGAACATAGTCATTTTGATGTTTCTTTTAAGGCTGTCAGGGCTTAATGAAGTTCCTCCTAGAGCCAGAGTCACACGTGCTTCTGATGGTTGGATCAAATGACGTACCCACCCCAGTATCAGGGAGCAAACTGGAATCAACAGTGCCACCAAGTGGCAACAGGCTAATCAGCAGGTCGAAACACTAAGACAGCAACTTCTTCCAGGGCTCTGCCCAAGTGTCTTTGTTTTTTTTTTTTCTCTCTCTAAAAGTATGATCAAATGTCTTTTCCTTTGATAGATATGGAAAGAATGTTCTGGGATGTGAACCTTTCTCTGGCCTGTTGCAAAGTCTGTATAGACGATTCTTGTTCATTAAGCCATCAAAACCACTGACGGCTTGCCCAACTGATCACGTCTTAGAAGTGATACCTCTGCATATGTGTGTTGAGGCCATTTATAAAAACAGAAATATAGGGCTGTGTGTGTTGGGATTTGAGAAGTATTTCAAGGTGCATTGACCAGGAAGGAAGGTCCAGGATGATAAACACTGTAGACAAGTTTAAATAGTACAGAAAATACAAATGTCTGTATTTAGGAAAGGAAAGTATTTACATTATTACAGTCTGCGATCTTTCCATTTTTTACTTAGAGGGTTGTCTTTTCATATTGTGACAGTGTTCACTGTGGTAATTTGGAAGGTTATTTTAAAAACAACACATTTTACTTGCGATTAAAAACTGTGTAAGTCACGCAAAATGTTAAGATGCTAAAGAAACACAGAAACCTACTTCATTCCTGTCCATTCTTCTGTCGTGAAGACACGGGCACATTTCCGCTTATGCTGAGGTGTTCATTTTTAGGTCTGATTTTAGGGATAAGCTTCCGGCTTTGATTATTGCTTTCTCCCTTACTTCTCGTTTCTCTCTCCCATAGAATGCATTCGCTCTGCCTCCCTTCCCCTCCGCTCCCTACAAAACCTGGTTCTCAGAACAGGTTCAGTGATGAGAGCCACTGTTCTAGAACCAGTCTCTCTGTGTCTTTTTAATGACCCTGACTCTGCAGTATCCATTTTGCTCGATATCTTGGCTGTTTGTAAGATGGCTCTTCTGAGAGCGAAAGCACTTTCTTGTGGTCATTAATGGAATTGGGAAGCTCGTAGCTGGGGCTGCCAAGAGGTCTATCAGTTGTGTTGTGCCTAACGGGTGTTAACCCCAGAGGAGAGAGATCTCCTCCTCTTTCTGGGTTTGTGGGTGGGAGGGACCAGTGCTAGGGGATTTAGGAATGGGATGGAAGTGAGGACCAGAACATGAGGAAGGGGGGGTACAAAGGTGAAAGGGAAGCAATACATCAGTAGCCTAATTCTAACCATGAAAATGGCAGTGGTTTTGTATTTACTTAAAAGCAATTTAAAGCTTCCCTTACCGTGCTGCCGCCATGAGGGGGATGCGTGAGGGAAGATGCTTTTATTTCTCTCCCCCACCTTTTTAAAAGAAAGTTCGATGCCTGATTTTTTAAGTACCGTTCCGAACAAGAAGCGAGCCAGACTAACAGCTTCGTTATAACGCTAGCATTACGATGCAGATCGCTTTTGAACTTGGGTGGCTGTTATTTTCATATGTCATTTTTGGGCTGGTCAAGTGCCCATAACACAAAAGCTACCATTTTCACCATTTTTCACAGTACAGTCCTGTGGCGTCAAGTTCCCGTGGTCTGGCAGTTTTTGCCACCGTCCATCTCTAGAACATTTTCATCTTCTCAAGTGAAACTCCCTTCCTCTTAAACACTAACTCCCCATCCTCCCTTCCTCCTAGACGCTGGCAACCACCGTCCCGCTGTTTCTATGAAATTGACCAATTTAAGGCACTTCATATACACGGACTCCTGCACTCTTTGTCCTTATCTGACTGGCCACAACGTCATGAAGATTAATCTACGTTTCAGCATGTGCAGAATCTCCTTCCTTTTGAAGGCTCGGTCGTATTCCGTCATATGGGGACACATTTTGTTGGTGCGAATAGACGCTTGAGTTACTTCCACCTTTTGGCTACTGTGAACATGAATGGACCAGTATCTGTTGGTGTTCCTGCCTTCAGTTCCTCTGGCTACGTGTCCAGACGTGGGAATGCTGGGTATTATGGTAATTCCGTGGTTAATTTTTTGAGAAGGTGCCCTACCGTTTTCCACAGTAGCTGCCTCCCTTACATTCCCACCGGCAGTGCACAAGGGTTCCAGGTTGTCCACAGCCTCGCCGACACTTGTATTATTATTTTTTGTAATAGCTTCACCCTAATGTGGGTGAAGTGTTATCTCACTGTGGTTTTGGCTTGCGTTTTTCTAATGATTGGTGATTCTGAGCACCTTTTCGTGTGCCATTCAGCCATTTGTAGATTTTTTTTTTTTTTAGAGAAATGTCCATTCAAGTCCTCTGCTTATTAAAAAAATTTTTTTAAACATTTATTTATTATTGAGAGACAGAGAGAGACTGAGCATGAGCAGGGGAGGGGAAGAGAGAGAGGGAGACACAGAATCTGACGCAGGTTCCAGGCTCTGAGCTGTCAGCGCGGAGCCCGTCACGGGGCTTGAATTCACAAACCGAGAGATCATGACCTGAGCCGAAGTCGGACGCTTTACTCACTGAGACACCCAGTCCCCACCCCCCCAATTTTTTTTTAATGTTTATTTATTTTTGAGAGGGATAGAGACAGAGTCTGGAGGCTCTGAGCTGTCAGCACAGAGCCTGATGCTTGACCTGAGCTGAAGTCGGCTGCTTAACCAACTGAGCCACCCAGGTGTCCCTTCCTCTGCTTATTTCTAAATTGGGTTTTTTGTTATTTTGTTGTTGAATTGTAGGAGTTCTTTGTATATGCTGGATGTTAATCCCTCCTCAGAGAAATGATTTGCAAGTATTTTCTAAGCGTAGCTCTGTTGAAAGGAATTGATTATTTAAATGTAGGATGCCGTTGGCTGAGAAGTTCTGTCATCCTGCGATGTGACCTAATAGCTGCTTTGAGGACAAAGAAGGCTATCCTGTGGACAGGCAGTTCGTGCCGCAGAGCAGGGGCAGAAGATTGCATTTTTGGGCAACGACATCATGTTTCTAGTTTGATGGGGTTGGCCATGGTAAAACAACTTCTGCTGCCTCTTCTTAGTGTGACCGGTTGGTTCTGTGAAAACACTGCCATTGGGTGTTATGTCATGGACCGCAAATGTAACTGTGTGAGACCCAGGCAACCAAGTAATGGTGGCGCTGTCCTTAGGTCTTTTTACATCAGGGGACCGAAGAAGACAAGCAGACTCTCCATTCACCGCTCTTCTGTTAATCCACTAGTGACACAGCCCGGGCAGCCACCAACCACTTTGAGAGGTGTTTTTTCCTTCGCACTGACGTGACTATTTGTTGCCAGGTCCCTTCATGGAATTGCCATTCGGATGTCATCACTGCATCTTGACGATGGGTATGCCATTCTTGGTTCAGGATAGAGAAATGTATCTTTCATATCTGATTTCCTTCTTTCATTTCCTTCTTTTTGGGGGGTTGTAGTCATAAAAGAAGAAGTCATGAAAGAGTAAATGAGAAACAACATTTTGCTAGAGATGCTCTCATAGAATAGTCTCTTCACGAACAACATTCTCTGTGCAGAGGACCATATCGGTTTCTAGGAGGAAACCCATAGGGTGTATTTCTGCAATGAGCTGTCGGCCTCAGATGTACATCTAAGAAGACACGGGGATGCGTGGAACAGGCGTATTTATAAGTACAAGCACACATGATTAAAATCATAAACGTTTATGCTGAGGGGTGTGGATTGTATGGTTCTCAGGCCTAGGCGTGGGGAGAAACCACGGAGAGGCAAGGATTTTGAGCATAGTTTTGAAAGAAGGGAATGACGTGCGTTGGTGTAAAAACAAAATTGTAGTCGTAGTAGGCCTTTTATAGCATTCTCACCTCTTTGCCTCGTTGCCGTGTGTAACAAGAATCATGGGAATCCGTTACGTGTGAGGATTTGTTTGACTTTGGGTGGGGGGGGGCAACAGGGGAAAGAGAGTGGTAAAGTTATTGAACATAATGAACAAAGTAGGGAATGCGTAACTTCTTGAGAGGTGATGGTAGGCCTTTCCAAACTCTGGTCCCTCTTTGTGGAGGTCACACAACGTGTGCCTCTTCGTCCCAGCCTCTGTCCTGGCCCAGAGTAGGCCCTGGTAGAGCCTGCATTGTGGAACAGTCGTCGCCTCTCTCTTGACTCATTTCGGTTGAATGTAGAGTAGAGTTGACCTCACAGCTGAGCCCAGAGCTGCCGGTGGCAGTGGGCCTGGCAGTGGGCCACCGTGGCATGCCCTTCTGTCCCTTGTCTTCCCCGTAATGGCAGCCAAAGCCCCATGGCCTGCGTGGTCTCTGCACGGTGTGCCTTTCACTTGGCCTGCACCTGTTTCAGAGGATTTGTCACTGGCTTCTGATGAACGTGGCACCTCTAGCGTAGAGGTGATCCCCAAAAGATGTCTGCGTAGAACCTCAGAATGTCACCCTTTTTGTAATAATGGTCATTGCGGATGCAGTTAAAGTACAGTTCTTGGATAAGAGCGTCCTGGATTGGGTGGGCCCTAAACCCAATGATAAGTGTCCTTATAAGAGACAAAAAAGGAAAGGACATTCAGAGACCAAGATTCTGGGAGGTGGGGCATGGAACCGATTTTCCCTCCAAACCTCCTGAAAGAGCTGGCACTGACAGGATCTTGATTTCAAACTTTGGGCGTCCAGAACCATGAGAGAACAAATTTCTGTTGTTTGAAGCCACAAGGTTTGTGGTGATTTGTTATGACTGCTGTAGGAAACCAATCCGTCCAGTTTACTGGATATGTTAGCCAAGTGGTCACTAAATGAACAGAAGGACACATGGGGCTTTAGGACAGGAAGAATCCTGGAGACACCTAGGTCAGTCATTTCCAGCCCTTGCACATTGGAATCATCTGGAGAACTTTTAAAAAGATAGGATCATTTTTTTTTTTATTTTTTTTTTAACGTTTATTTTATTTTTGAGACAGAGAGAGACAGAGCATGAACAGGGGAGGGGCAGAGAGAGAGGGAGACACAGAATCGGAAACAGGCTCCGGGCTCTGAGCCATCAGCCCAGAGGCTCGAGCCCAGGGGCTCGAACTCACGGACCGTGAGATCGTGACCTGAGCTGAAGTCGGACGCTTAACCCACTGAGCCACCCAGGCGCCCCTAGGATCATTTTTAAAGAGGGTCTCTGGGGGCTAGGGTAAGGGATTAAGCATCCTGGTGATTTTAATGCACAGCCTGGGTTCAGAACCACCGATCTCTTCCAACTGCCCCATTTTACAGACGAGGGAATGAAGGTTCAGCAAACCTGCCACGTGGGCCAGAGAAAGCTTAAAAAAAAATCCTTCTGCAAAGCATGAGAAGGAGAAAAACAACTTGCTCAAGGAGAACAGAGGGGATGTTTGTAAAACAAGAAATTGGGGAAGCAAAGGAAAGAAATGATAGGTTTCGTAGGTGCTAGGAAAAACTCATCTGCTAATATTTTTTGGTCACCTCCCCCAACGCTGTAGTTAAAGTGTAGTTGTTCCCATAATACAAATACTTCCCTCCTTGGACATGCCTGCCAATTTAAAATGTTTATGAATTTTATTACCACCACAAATGAAGATTCTCAGGTTTTTTTTTTTTTTTTTTTTTTTTTTTTTTTGGTTCCCTTAAGAAATCTGAATAGAGTCTCGATTTCTGTATGGCAAAGGAGATGAATAATTGTGTTTGCAGTCTTATTATGCTAAGTGTTTTAGTAAATAACGCAGAAGATTTAATGTTCAGAGTAATTGTTTAAAAAAAAAAAGAGAGAGTGTCTGTTGAAACAGGACCTGGGTTTCAGGGATGTGGTATTAAATCTAATCACCCCACTTACTGTATCCCTCCTTTGGAGACTCATAAAGATAAGGGCAATGGGATAATTGGGATATTATGTACTCTTTAAAACAGCATGATTTAGTCCAAGTAGGAATTGCTGGGGCTCCAAATTAATCCCCTGGGGAATAAATGAAAAATATATATGTGCTATATTATGGAGGTATATATTCTGGTGCTTTGATATCATGGAGTGTCTCACATTAATCCGTCATTAATTTTAACCGGGGCAATCTGACGGTGATTAAAGCATATCTAGATAATCAGAAGCTAAAGAAGCCCACCGAGAGATTTACTTAAATGATCTAATCAGCTTTTCTTTTCATAGAAGACACAAAACTGAGGTCCTGACAACTCGAGGGCATTAACAATCCCAGGGCACTTTTCATAAGAGTCCGGGTGTTTAGCCCCAGTGTCCTGGCCAAATTCCAACCCAAGTAATGCCGTTTTGCCTCCCGAAAGTCCCCCTGCAGCTACCCGTGGATACAGTATTATTCTTCCCTTCCCGTTCCGAAGTGTGAGGCTTTGTGTGGAGGTAGGCACTGCGCGCAGCAAATCCCATGCTTCATTTCTATGCTGAGTGCCTGCCTTTTGGCTAAGCTGCCCTAAGTACATGGTAGGGGGTATTTACACGGCTTCCATCTTAAGGGGGGGAAATTGCAGAAGATTTATTCTTCTGGAAAACGTGTTTCCGTCTTTTGTAAACCGTGATACTGTGATTCATATTGTTAGATAAAATCAGATAACCATCAGCTATGGATATGTGTGTACGTTTTTATTTCCTTGCACCTTATTTTGTGCTGTAGGTTAGAACAACTACGGTGACCGGCGAGATTTCTATTCTAGCGCCCATGCCATGTTGTGTTAAAATTTGTAACACGGACCCTTTCTTGATTTGTTAAGAAAATGTAAATAGGGGCGCCTGGGTGGCTCAGTCGGCTAAGCATCCGACTCTTGGTTTTGGCTCAGGTCGTGATCTCAACGGTTTGTGAGTTTGAGCCCCGCGTCTAGCTGTGCACTGACGACACAGAGCCTGCTTGGGATTCTCTCTCTCTCTCTCTCTCTCTCTCTCTCTCTCTGTCTCTCTCTCCCTCCGCCTCCCCCCTTCTCCCCCTCCCCCCCTCTCTCTGCTCCTCCCCTGCTTGGGCTCTCTCTCTCTTTTAAAATAAATAAATAAACT
>NC_064809.1:19116298-19190899 GCF_023721935.1 Panthera uncia | reverse complement strand
GGTTCATTGAAAAAATCCTGATTTGGGGAGCAAAGGGATTTATTCTTTTGGTGTGGCCAGGGGTTTCATAACAGTAAACCCGACAGCTTGATAAACTATTCTGTTCACTTAGAGAGAGGAGTGTTTTCCTGCTGATGGGCAGAAATGCAGTGAGCAGGGAGGACTTGGTTGCTTTTCATGAACAGGACTGCTCACGGCACTGGGAAGTGGCTCTGTATCCCCTCTCTCTTGGAGGATTGGGGGAAACCAGGAGAGAACTTCTTGAGGAATTAAAGGAAACCCAGGCGGAAGACTGGGAGAAAAGTGTTTCATACAAACTGGGAAATAGTCATGACGAAAAAGATGAGCAAGTTCGTAGGGTACCAAGGGGATAACCTAAATATTTCAGGTTTTAAAGGTTGAAACTTACATAGCAAGTTAGATCACTAGCCAGGATTTAGACATTCAAGCTCCCTTCCTCATTGTTTAGTTCTTTGACTTTAGCCAGGACTAAAGTCCTGTTGCAAAACAGCAACTCAGCACAAACTCTCACTGCTCTAGAGGACGTGCAGGCTTGCAGAGCTGACGGTCCCAGGGTTATCACGTTTCAGCCCTTCTCCCTCTCTCAACTCTTTTCCAGGTAGCCTCTTGCCTTGTGGTGGGAGATGGCTTCCTTTCAGTGTCAGGCTTATATCCTAGCCAGCTCAGCAGAAAGAGCTTCCCTTCCCCAGTAGTTTGAATGAAAGCTCCAAGATTATTTGGCTGGGTCTGATTTCAGTGACATGCCCATCTCTGTGGCCAGGAGGATGACTCAGACAGAAGGGGAAGGGGTAGGGGTGAGATGAGCTACACTCAAACCAGAGGGACTGGGTGCGTTCCAAAAGGAGAGCGCAAACGGATGTCACCAGGAGGGGGAATATGGACGCTGAGCGCCAAAATGGAAACGTTTCTGACATGTGAATTATAATGCATGTATTGAACACTGCTGACCTACACTTGTTTTGATTCTGTAAAAGAGGGTTCAACACATTTGACTGTGGGATCATGGAGCTGGTCCCCTGGTCCCATTTCCCACCTGGTAGAGAGAACTTCACATTTTCGGTGTCCGTGCCAACTAGTCTTTCAGCTTCTACTTGACTTCCTCTAGGGATATTGTGTTTATCACCCCATAACGCAGCGCATTCATTATGACTTTGTGCTACCGGTCCCCCTTGAGTCTGTGCTGATGGTCCCTTCTCTGCGCTCTGGAATTATGTGGAGTGAATTTAATCTTTCCAAGCCATAGTCTCTCAGCTCTTTTCAAATTTCCTTTTATCTCTTGGCTGGACACACCCATTTCTCTTCGTTGTTCCTTTCTCCTCCTCCTCCCCCCTTTCTGCTCTTTCTTTTTCGTAATATAAGGAAAGCTTATAGGTGCTCATTATCGGAGGGAACTCTGTCTCCCCAGTTTCATGACAGTTGTGAGACGTGTAATTCATTTTTAGAAGTTTCTCAAGTTTCTTTATGAATTACAGTTTGGGGCTCAATATGAAGAGTTTGTCATGAAAGTAAAATTTAAAAATAGCACTCTCAAAACATTTATGTATCCAATTTTACAAGTAAAGTCAAATGATTTCAGAAGCATAGGCTGTTAAACTTTGTGTGTGTGTGTGTGTGTGTGTGTGTGTGTGCGCGCGCGTGTGCGTGTGTGTTCTAAGTATTCTATAAGATGGGGCAAGTGGGACATGATTGAAATAATTCTGGAGTGTCCTTAAATAACCCAAGAATATAAATATTCAGCCTAACTGTAAGAGAACAATGATTTTGTAGATCAGAATTAGGATTCTAAAGCACACTTGACCTAGTAAATGAACTCCTAAGAAAGGATGTCTCATTGTTCTCTCTGTGTTGCTATGTTTTCAGCACGGTAAGTCCAAGCAAAGAATATTGAAACCTTGCCTTTTTAAAGGAAATTCAGAGGCTTGAATTAATAATTCCCTGCTTACATCAGTCATTTCTGGGTTAGTGTCACTTTCCTTTAGCTAAATATCTCAGACATTATTTGTTTGAGAAGGTGTATGTCATTCTATTTCCTGGTTTTTCTATTTTAAATCAGGTCTCATTAATCACTAAATTTTGTTGCAATTCTTAGCTTTTATTTTCATTTATAAGCACTGGCATGGACACAATTGAACAATGAATTTCTATCATCTTTGTAGGACATGACAGATGCTATTTGTTTCATTTATTTAGGTGATTTTTACTGTTTTCACCAAAAGTTCACTAGTAGCTACTTCACATACGATATGTCAGGTCTGTGAAGGTATGTGGAGAAGGGAATTTGTCAGTGGTGCTTCTTACAAGATGGGAAGGAGAACCCGGGTGGACTTCAGAATGAGCTATCCAAGCCTGTGAGGGTGGAAGGAGTGACCCGTGTCTTGGGGAAGATCGCCCTGCACTCTCTTCCCTTTTCCACAGAGCTTCACGCTGATGGGGAAAGACTGATGGACCCCGAGTTGGCAGAACTGTTAGTCCGCGAGTGAGACGGATTGAGGGTGAAGGTGTGGAAGGAGCCAGAGGAGGGGTAGCAAGTCACTGGGTGCAGTGGAGGCGTGCAGCTGCTGGCGGGGGGACCAGAAGAGCTCCGTATCACATGCAATTCCCACTGAAACCCATCACCCCGCCTGTGTTAATGTTCTTACCCAGTGCAATTTCTTTTCCAGTGACTGTTCCAGGAATAACGTGCCAGATGGAGTGCGAGTATTCCCGGGTCGGGTGATAGGCTGTTACCAGTCCTATTTGCTCACCAGCCCCTGGGGCTTTTCAGCTGCAGGATTAAAGGCTAATACTAAATGACAGACGCCAAATGGGCAATCCTCATACATAGTAGGTGCTCAATAAATGCCACTGGATTTGAGTGAAGACATTAGTGGCGGATGGGGCACCTTTTGCAATAAGAAACCTGCATTAAGACGTTACCATATTTTAGAACAGTCTCTACCTACAGTTCAGAAGCAAACAGCTTCCTTCCTTCCCACGGTTTTTTCTTCATAAACAAGTATCTTCTGACAACTGCTCTGTACTCAATTCATCTTAAGCACTGTGTGTGGAAAACAATCCTGTAATACTTGTTTTTCATAAAGTTGAGGCCGTGTACCTATTTTTTTGGCCCCGACACTTGCTTTTTTTTTTCTTTTTATCATTTCAGATCCTCCCAAATGATTGTCAAATTGGAAGAAAACAGAACAACACTTAAAAAAAATTTTTTTTTTAATGTTTATTTATTTTTGAGAGAGAGACACACAGAGTGTGAGCGGGAGAGGGTCAGAGAGGGAGACACAGAATCCGAAGCAGGCTCCAGGCTCTGAGCTGTCAGCACAGCACCCAATGCGGGGCTTGAACTCAATGAATTGTGAGATCATGACCTGAGCCGAAGTCGGACGCTCATCCGATTGAGCCACCCAGGCGCCCGAAAACAACACTTTTATTCACTCGCGTGTTAAACCGAAATTTGGGGTCAATTTCATAATTTAAATACAAAAGAAACTTGCAAGAGTTCCTTCTCTGTAAGGAAAGTATGTGCTGGTGGGTCAGATTTTTCTCTTCACTGAAAAGGGGTTTTCTTCCGGTTCCTTAAAAATCCACTTCCATGTTTGTGAAGGATCTTTTTCCAGTGCCATCAAGAAAAAAAAACCCCAAAAAAACACAACGAACCTTTTGATTCAGTTAAAAGTCACAATGACTCATTACTGGGTAGACTCAGACACATAGGGAGTAACTACCTACAGTAAATATTTATTCCAACACACGCTCCTACTACCACTTATAAAACCCCTCGTCCCCCTCATTTTTTCCCTCTTTTTTGCCTGTTTCATTCTCAGAGATATTTTATTTCCTGCTTGCACATACTGCTTAATTTCCTTTTTCAGGCTACTTTTTTTTCCTTTATAAATCTGTCTTTACATCTCTCTGGCATCTATCACCATAGCATCCAGTTTAATAGTATCTGAGCCAATTATTCTATCTCTAAGACACAATGGGTTGGTTTGTTAGAACAGAATTCATATTGCATTTCCAATTATGGGCCTTTATAGGTAATTGCTTAATTTCGATATGCTGGAGACATGCTTTGCAATATTTTAATTTTTTATTAAAATTTTTTTTAACGTTTATTTTTGAGAGAGAGAGAGAGAGAGAGCAGGGGAGGGGCAGAGAGTGAGAGAGGGAGACACAGAATCCGAAGCAGGTTCCAGGCTCTGAGCTGTCAGCTCAGAGCCCGACGTGGGGTTCCAACTCACAAACTGTGAGATCATGACCTGAGACGAAGTCAGATGCTTAACTGACTGAGCCACCCAGGGACCCCTGTTTGCAATAGTTTTAGAAATTAGAAATGTGTCTCCTAATATCATTACTTTTAAAACATTAGTAACACTTAATAGAGAAGCAGAATATTTTTAATGAGGAAAAGTTAATAAAAACTTTCAGTTGCCTTAAATGGTTAACAAAGCTAGAATTCTCAAGAGAATTGTGTATATTGTTAACTTTTTTTTCTTAAGTTTGGGTCAGAGCCCTATGTGCTGAATGTGAAATCATGAATTTTTCTTTTCTACATCCTTGACCATTGTGTTTACTATTATTGTGGTGGTTGGCCTGGATTGTTTTTCTGAGAAGGAAACGCCCTTACCAGATAAAAATCAGGGCTTATCTTTGCTTTGCTGTAAAATCCCAAAATAGCATACGAGTTTTTAATGAGCGAACATAGCCATAGAAATCAGAAAGGAAATATGAATATATTTAGAAAATTCATTTGAATTCAAATTGTTTTTTGACCTCTAGTACGTATTTACATCTGTGCTAGTTTTCTATTTTAAGCAGTTGATCAGCGATGTGATTTTTAAACAACAAACAAAGCAAAACAAAATAAAAAAAAAACACCCCAAGTTAAAAAAAAAAAAACAACCAACAAACCTTTAACTCAGAGATACTTAAAAGCAATTCTGTGTGGCAGTGGGAATCAGAAGGGAAATATAACCAGCATTGAATTTTCTAGGATTGACTAGAAAAGTGTGATAATCTGAGTCATGTTTCCATGGATTTCATTAAAGAGGCATTTCAGCTCCATGTTCCTCATTAGTACTTACTTATTAAATTTAATTAAATATGTTATTCTGATGCCAGTCTTAAAGACTAAGTATCTAATGGCTGTTAGTGATTTAATAATAATTGCAAATTTGGAGCCTCAGGTATCATTCAGAGCAGAAGACACAGCCTGAGTCCTCGATGGCACGTGTGGAATGATCTGTGAGCATGGCCGTGCAGGGACATGTGCGTGGGTGGGCATCAGAGGTCAGAAATGAGGCTGAAGGGTATGAAGTTGCTGGAGGGTAGCTGTGCATGTGCGGTTGAGGGTCCTGTTTAGACACCAGGGGTTTGCCGTGTCCTCTCTCAGTCCTTGGAACAGCTGGGCACAGATGGGAATGTCCAGGTGTCTCCGGGCTGACGTCACTCTGGCCCTCCCGTATCTGGGGCCTTTATTTCTGTTGCTTTCAAATTTGCATCTTCGACTTCATTTCTCCTCTGCAGCTCCTCTCCTCTCCACTGTTCTAGATTCATCTCCTGGACCACAGCTTAGTCATTCTTCCCCTTCTCTGTTGCCTTGACGTGCACGTTCTTTTCAGATGCTCAGAATGCTGTACACATTGACCCCACAGCACTATTACCCCCGAAAGACCCCATTTCAAGTCCAGATTTTATGGCGCTGTGGTCATAGACTGCTGGGGACTTAGGCGTTGGCCACAGAAGACAAATAGCTAAATCCTTCAGCTATGGAAACAAAGCAACAAAATTCCTAGCAGCTTTCCAATGCGTACACAACAGGGTCCTGTGGAAATCTTACCTTGTCCTCTTTATTTCCTTTTCCTTTTTCCCTCTCCCACGACTTGCACCGTCTCTTACCCTGAGGTGTTGTGATAGGGGGTTTTCTTAGCTCAGTGGGTAAGAATTTGGCTGTATTGATTTGTCACACTGCACCTGCTGAAGTCCTAACCAAAAAAACAAACAAACAAAAAACCCCCAAAACCACCTCGGCACATGAAATAGAAGTCAGTCTGATAAGATTAAACTTCACAAAGTAGGCAGCTGCTGTGTACATATAGAACACTACCAGAATCTTCATCACTGACTGCTTCGATATTCTTGTTTTACCTCTTTACTCTTTTTATCGGGCTTGCGTCTTGTATGTCAGGAAGTCGGAAGATGAATTTCGTAACGGTCGTTTCAAGCAGCAGAAGAACACCCTTGACTCCTGTGGCCACGTGATTGCGTCCGTAGCTTACGTGAGCGGGAAGCGTGAGAATCCACAGACTATTGTCAGCCGCAGGTGCACAGCCCCTGCAAGGGAGAAGCCGATGCCGAAGAGTCACTTTGTTCGGTGGCTCAGTCCCTAGTGACCGTGAGATTGAGAAGAACCCAGGCATCCTTAGGGGCAAAAACACTGTTTAAAGGAAGGATGATACTGGCGTAATTTTTTCCTCCTTTTTACTTTCCTTTGCTTTTCTTTCTTTCATTAAATTAATTAATTTTTTTATGTTTATTTTTGAGAGAGAGACAGACAGATACAGCGTGAGTGGGGGAGGGGCAGAGAGCGAGGGAGACACGGAATCTGAAGCAGGCTCCAGGCTCCGAGCTGACAGCCCAACGTGGGGCTCGAACTCATGAGCTGTGAGATCGTGACCTAAGCCACAGCCGGACGCTCAACTGACTGAGCCACCCGGGCGCCCCTTCTCTTCTTTATTTAATCCGAAGCGTTCTGCTTCCTCCCAGAATCTCTGAATTTGCTTTGATGGCCACAGTGTTTTCAGTGCCGAGGTAGAGCCGGGCTTGCCCCACTTTTGGAGAAGTTTAGGTAGACGAACTTGTGAAAGTGCTGTTTATATAACGAAGCAGATTTCACGTCATGTTAGGAGTTTCTACCTGTTAATTTATTCATTCGCTCTCCAAATGGGTACCAAACGCCCACAAAGTACAAGGCCCCGTTTAGGAGCTGAGGATACAGCAGTTTCCTTGCTTTTGTGGAACTTGACTCTGGTGAAGGGAGACAGATTAAAACAAGGAGGTAAATCGCTCGTATGTCACATGGCGAGGGATGCTCTGGAAACAGGCAGGGAAAGAGAGTGGCAGGTTGAGGGGTGGGCCGCTATTTTATGCAGGATGTCAGGGAGCGTCTCTAATGAGGTGACACCTGAGCAGAGACCCGATGGAAGTGAGGGCTGGGAAGATGTTTGAGGAAAGAGCGGGTATAAAGGGGAAAGAAGCACTGAATGATGAGCGGAAGGGGCAAAGGAGGGGGAGGGGGAGCCTGGGAGAGAAGGTTGGACTGAAGCAGGAATCCGGTAGGATCTCTCCGGCGATTCAAAGATTCTTGACTTTCACTCTGAGTGATGGTGTCTGATTTATGTTTTAGAAGTTCGGCCTGGTTGCTATGATGAGAATGGGCTGTAGCGTGGAGGCAGGGAATCTGTCACAGCAATCCAGGTGAGAAATGATAGGGTTTGCACCAGGCTCGTGATAGGGGAAGAGATTGGAAGGGGCCCTGTTCTGAATATATTGTGGAGGGCTCCTGGGGAGCCCTCAGGATTTACCTTTGGGATTTAGGGTATAAAAAAATGCCAAGAGTCAGATATCACTTCTTTTCTTTTCTCTTTTCTTTTCTTTTCTTTTCTTTTCTTTCCTTTCCTTTTCTCTTCTCTTCTCTTCTCTTCTCTTCTCTTCTCTTCTCTTCTCTTCTCTTCTCTTTTCTTTTTTTCTGCCTGAACAGTTGGTCCGAGAGTAGTAATTTACTGAAATGGGAGGGACTGGAGGAGGCACAGGTTATCTGGGGGAGAACTGGGAGTTTGGTGCAGGAGTTGCTAGGTTTGAGATGGCCGTAAAACCCAGAGGATGAGGTGTCGGGACGGCAGGTTAATACAAGAGTCCGGAGATCGGGGGCAATCATGGGCTGGAGCCATGAGCGTAGAGCAGGTGTTTAAAGCCAGGAGCCTGGCCGAGATCAACTCGGTGTGGGTGTTGACAGCAAATAAAGAGGTATGGTGACTGAGCCCTGAGCCATCCCAAGGTTAGGGTGATGAGAAAGTCTCCATGTATACTAAGAACGATGAGCCAGTGTATTCGTTTTCTCCAGCTGCTGTAATGAGATACCAAAACCTGGGTGACTTAAAACAATAGAGATTCACTGTCTCACGGTTCTGGAGGCTAGAAGTCTGAAATGAAGGTTGTGTCAGCAGGGCCACGCTAACCTCCGGTGGCTCTTACCCACAATTCTTCCCTGCCTCCTCTGGCTTCTGGTGTTTTCCCACAACCTTGGCATTCCTTGTAGATGCTTAACTCCTCACACAGCCTTCTTCTCCTGTGTGTCTTCTGCTCTGTGCAGGTCTGTGACCAGATTTCCCCATTTTGTGAGGACACCTGTCGCCGTGGATCAAGGGCCACCCTAACGACCTCATCTTAACCCGGTTAAATCTGCAAAGACCTTGGTTTCCAAAAAAGGTCATATTCTCAGGTCTTGGCAGTTAGGATTTCAACATATCTTGAGGGACACTATTCAACCCATAACAGCCGTGAGGTAGTAAGAGAAGCAAGAGAGCATGGTGATCTGGATGCTAAGTGAACAATATGCTTCTGGCAGGCGGGAAGGATGAACTGAGTCAGATGCTGCTAACGAAGCAAACGAGATGACCAGTGAGGACTGACCATGGGATCGAGCCGTGTGGGGGTCGTTGGTGTCCTTGCGATGAGTGATTTCAGTTTAGTGGTTCAGTGATGAGAACTGGATTGAGGTGCAAGAGAGGACAGAAATAGAGGAGTTAGAGAAAGCAAGTGTAGACAGTTTTTCATATAGGGCTAGAGACAAGTAAGGTGGAGAAACCAGATCAGGCAGTGGAGAAACCAGAGTTCAAAGGATTTGTTTGTAACACAATGAGAGAAATAGCAGCATGAGTGAACCACTGGAGGGGGGAATGTGATGGGAAAAAGGGGACAATTTCTAGAGTGATGTCGATGGGGGGTGGGCAAGAGGGTCGGGGATCCGATGGCCATGCTGAAGCTCTGTGCAAGCCCTTCAGGCGATTGTGAGAGACGCCCAAGATTGAGAACCGCTGTTCCAGGGGATCTCTGGAACCCTCTAAAATTCTTGTGTCTTGTGATGCATTTTATCCCATCGCGGAATCAGTTTTGTGTTTTTGGAGTTATTTTGAAACCAGTTGGTTTAGGAGGATGATTATTGCCACCCCCGTGAGTGAGGGGCAAGAGTGAGTCAAGATGAATTTGACCACAGCGTTGTACAGGGGGTCGAGCCACAGGCAACGGCAGCTCTCTCCCTGTGTGCTTTATTCCGAGGGCTTAATAAGCTGCATTGTCTCTTTAAACCAGAAGTCCTGCCACTCCTAGGCTGCCTCTTCAGCATCGCCCGGGAGGAGATCTGGCTGGAGGTGCAGCCGCTATTTTTAGATGACCCCGCATCAGACTCCAGCAGAGTGAAGAGTGTGTTGTGGGGACTTGAAATATTTGTATTTGGCTGGGCTCAAGCACCGTATATCAAATTAATGTCCTAACACCCTAATGCCATTATAGCTAATTTTTACATATTGCGTTTACTTAAAATGTGACCTAGTATTTCCATTGAAACCCTTCCAAGGGAAAATCCCCAGTTTTGATCATCCGACGATTGTATGATTTTATTTTGTTCATCGGAAATTGTAGCTGTGGGCTAGTGTGACCACCTTAACGTGATGGCTCGTTGGAGTCACTTTTACCCTAAAATACACGGTTTCCAATAAGAAGCACAGTCTCCGTCCTTTCTTTCTTGAGTCAGTTAAAGTTGACTTTGATTCTCCTAATGTTAGAATACTGGAAAAAGTTGAGACCGTGGAAAGAGTTTTAATTAAAGTGGCAATGGGCTTCAGCTTTAGTAAAATAACTTGCTGTGGACAGGTGTTTGGCTTGTACAGAGAATTATGCTTTACTAGCTGTAGACGTGACTTTGAAAACGTTGATTACACGTTATTTGGTAGGAGATATGATCGTTGAGGCTGCATCTCCCCCACTCTCTGAGGTTTACATTTCTCAAGAGGACACTTCCTCCTCCCTCCTTTGAAGTAGTCAGAAGGGGTGTGAATCCCTTTTCAGTTCTAGAAAGGCATTTCAGTAGTTTCTCTGATTGTGTCTAAGGACATTGAGAACAAGCCTTGCCTTTTAGTATTCTGGGATTTGCTAATTCTGTTTGTGCTCGTCAAATATTAACGTTTTCAGCCTGGAACGTGTGTTCACTCAGCCAACATCCCAGACAGAAATGGGTGTCTCTGTGCCCAGCACAGGTGACATAGGGCATGAGGTGGGGGGGGCAGGGTCCCACGGGGCTGACAGGTCCAGCAGACAGCATTTGTGACACACCCAGTGTGATAAGAACAGTGCTGGATGCAGGCCCTGGTGCTCTGGTCGCCCAGGTGGAGGGTTTACCGGACTGGCTGGCGTGGCGGTCGGCGGTCAGCTCGGTCCATAGAGGGAAGCGATAGTGGAGATTTTCCAATGTGTGATCTTGAAATACTCTCTAATAACATGTGTTACAATATTTCACGTTTTATATTTAATTACTTTTATATCCATCTATCTTATCCTTACAAACACCCTGCGTAGAGGCAGACCAGGAGAGAAAGTCAAGACTTAGGAGCCTTTGACCTATCCCGTTTCACACTGTTGGTGAGTGTGGGAGCCAACCCTAAAACCCACGGCGTGAGTCCTGGTTCAGATGTTTCACGCCCATAGTTAGGAACCTCTGTAGTTCGGAAGTGAACCAACTCATGTTCTAGAACAGCTGACAGCTTGACAGGCATTTAGAGTATGCTTGAACTATCTTTAAGTTTCCTTGAAATTGCAAATCTGTAGATGCAACTCTGAAATAATAATAGCTTTGCAAAGTCTTAAGAAAGTTTAGGTTGAGGTTGATGTCTGAGATGACTTTGTGTTTAATGTTGCATTGATAAGCATGCTACAAAATAATGTCGGTTCTTTTAGGAGTTGTTTTTAAAATGCATTATAAAACTTTACACACACAGTCATTGTTTTCGGAAGACTTGTACTTTTGGCTTATACTTTTCAGATATGAACTTTTATGATAGCAGATCGCTTTTTTTTAATTTTTTTTTCTTACTCCCTCTCCCCATATATATTTTAAACCTTATCTTTACAAGTGACTGAAGCTGGGTTTTTTTTTTTTTTTTTGGTGTTTTTGAAATTATTTCTGTTTGATTGCTTTCAAACTTTCAGTGCAAGTTTAAATAACAGAAAGTTTAAATAACAGAAGAATTCAGTGCCAAGTTTAGCTTAAAGCACCTTCCAAAAGTCTAGAAAAGCAAGAGTGGATCACATGCACATTCTCCTGGGACAGCGAGAATGTGCGGCTGTCAACATCAGAGGCAGAATGGAAGGAGACAAGTCTAACGTACTTGAACTAAGCCTGGGTCTTGGCCAGAATGGAAGAGCTAATGGGGCTGTAGAACCGGTAAGCAGGTCCCATAACCTCCACAGTGAATGGTATTCATTTTGATAGTAGCTGCTCTTCGTAATATTTCTGAGAAGACACACAGAACTGATTGCAGTTGACTGTAAAACTGACTTGAAGGTCGCCCTGCTTGAAGTTAATTGATGTGTCTTCCGGTAAAAATAGACTTAAAGTGGGCGCCTTCCCCTATGGTGGTGATGCTCAAGACTGATTGACTGAAGATTTTGGAGAAGCAAAATAAGCCTAGTTTTAAACATTCTTTTTATGCGTAGGAGGTCACGAATAAATTAACAGTAGAGGCATTTCTGAGAGAGTCTTGGGGATTTTCATAGGCCATTAGGGGTCATCCAGCCTCTTAACAAGCCTCAGATTTGGGAACCGGCTCACAGTACCCTTTCTCTCTGGCCACGCAGAGTTAATGCAAAGATTCACATTGGACTGTTCGACCTTGCCGGGGCCTGTCCAGTGTGCCCCTGCTGTTCTCTTTTGAAATGTTGCTTTCTTGGGGCTCCTGAGTGGCTCAGTCGGTTAAGCATCCGACTCTTGATTTCGGCTCGGGTCATGAGCTCGTGTTCTTGGCATCCAGCCCTGCGTCAGGCTCTGCGCTGATAGCATGGGGCCTGCTTGGGGTTCTCATTCTCTGCTCACCCCCTCAAATCCCCGCTTGTGTGTGTACATGCTCTCTCTCTCAAAATAAAAAAAAAAAAAAAGAATAACAACAACAACAACAAAAAGAAATGTTGCTTTTTTGGCCTGAATGCCCCATCTCCCCATTACTACCTACTCAGATGCGTTACCCAGTCTTACAGCAAATCCTTTCTAGGCAATTCTGCGTCCAACCAGGCATCATCTCCCTTTCCTCTGGAAACCCCATATAATACCTCTGTGCTTCTTTTTATGAAATTACTTATGTGAAAGTCTCCAGGGCTGACCTGGCACCTAGACACTCAGGGAATGTCAGCTTTCCATCCTTCCTTTTATCTAGTCTTATTCTGTGGCTTTTTTGTGTATGTGACTATTTTTTTTTTTTTTTTACTTGTAGCAATTAATAAGTTTAATCTTTTCTACTTGTTTTCAAACACTTTCTTTAAATAAAATATATTGTATAAGCAAATGACCATAAATTAAACACATAGTATAAAGAATCAGAACATTAACACCTGTGTACCTGCCACTGAACTTGAGAGGGGAGCCAGCACTCATGGCACCCTCTCTGTGCCTCGACCCACTGCGGATGCTATCGCAAAATATATTTGGCCTGGGTGGCTTAAACAACAAATTTTTTTTTTAAAGTGTTTATTTTGAGAGAGAGGGAGAGAGAGAGAGAGAGAGAGACAGTGCACAAGTGGGGGGAGGGGCAGTGAGAGAGAGGGAGAGAGAATCCCAAGCAGGCTCTGCAGCTGTCAGCACAGAGCCCGATGCGGGGCTTGAACTCACGAACTGTGAGATCAAGACCTGGGCCAAAACCGAGAGTCAGAAGCTTAACTGACCGAGCCACCCAGGCCCCCCAGACAACAAACATTTCTTTCTCAGCGTTCCAGAGGCTGGGAAGTCTAAGATCAAGATTCTGGTAGATTCAGTGTCTTATGAGGGCTGCTTCTAAGTTTATAGATTATCGTCCTCTTACTGTGTTGTAACTTACTTGGTGGAAGGCGTGAGGGAGTTCTCTGGGGTCTCTTTTGTAAGGGTACTGATCTCCTTCATGAGGACTCTACCCTCGTGACCTAATTACCTGCCAAAAGCCTCACGTCCTAATGCCTTGATGGGTAAGATTTCAGGATGTGAATTTTGGGAGGACGTAAACATTCAGAACGTAGCACACGCTCCCTGACCACATTCCTCTCCCTCCTGGAGGAATAACTGCCATTCTGAATTTTGTCTTTCTTTCTTTCTTTCTTTCTTTCTTTCTTTCTTTCTTTCTTTACATTTATTTATTTTTGAGAGACAGAGAGACAGAGCACAAGTGGGGGAGGAGCAGAGAGAGAATGAGACACAGAATCCGAAGCGGGCTCCAGGCCCTGAGCTGTCAGCACGGAGCCCGACGCGCTGAATTTTGTGTTTATAATTTTCTTTTGTAGTTAATCTGCCTGTGGATAACTCCACACATCATGTATTTCTTGACTTTATATCTTCTTGAACTTTATATTAATGGGATAACATTGTGTGTATTCTGTGACTTGCTTTACTCAACACTATACTTCTGCGGTTCATCCACGATGCCGCAGGTTGCCACACATCGCTGCCGTGATTTTTGCCGTTTTGTAGATTTCCAGTGTGGAATACATCCAGTGTTTTGATACGACGGCGTGAGTGGAAACGTGGAGGAGTTTTGAGTCTACAAGTGCCTAGGAGTGAAATTACCAGGTCTGTGTGCACGTTCGACCTTTCTGGGTGTGATGCCATTTGCTTTGAGGTGGTCGTGCTGATTTCTTCCACCACCAGAAGCACGTACTTTGTTCCTGTTGCCCCCCGCAACCTTTCCCTAGCGCTTTTCAAGTGCCCGGAGGACCACGGCTGTCTTTGCATTTCCGGTTTTTAGCATCGAACTTTGCACAAATTCGGGAAGTTGATGGATTCAAGAGTTGAGTCAGTCTCTCTTCTCCCTCTCTGAAAATACTCTCGATTCGTTTTTCTAAACAAAAGGGAGCATCGTGTAGGAGAAAGTCCAGACCGGAATCAGGAATCTGAATATGAGCTGGGGTCGCACAGCTTACGGCGTCATGATGGCAAAATGTTCTCTCCTGTGCAAAGCAGGGAACCTTCCCTGCGTCCTGATTTGGAGATGCCTTACGCGGTGTCCAACCCGTGTCCGGCTAATACTAGCCTGCCCTATGCTTCCCGTCTAACCGAGCTCCGGTGTTAACGCAGGACAATTTGAACACGGTTCATTGGTCTGCATTGTGATGAGTCACCCGGAGACAACTAAGCCTCAGGACAAACAAAGCATTTGTCTGTGTAGCCGTAGGGCAGCCCACAGCCAGACTGTTCTGGCCGGTTTTAACGTGTATGTCCCTACACAGCTACCTCGGGTCGTCTTGGATAGTTTCTTTTCATTCTCACACCGGGGCTTCCTGAACTCTCTCTCTCTTGTGGGAATTGTGGCTACTTCCGATGCCAGTGTAGTCAGAATCATCTGGACTACGGGCTTGTCACAGAGTTGGGCTGCAGGGGCAGTTCTGTAAATGGGAGTTTGTTTGACACAAACTGCTTACTGTGTGCCAGAGCTATTTTCAGAGCACTTCACAGATGTTAATTCCTATCATCCTCCTAACAACCTGGTGAGGTGCGTATTGTTATTATTGCCACTTCGGAGATGAGGACACAGACCCAGAGGGGCTAAATAACATGCCCAAGTGACCGAGCTGGTGGCCGGTAAAGCTGGGATGCAGTCACACGTGTAACGGTTACCTTGAGCTAGTGAAGCAGGTGAGTGAACATTCGTGTATTTCACACGATCCTTGCGTGCCCTAACCTTCGTGTGTCAATATAGCATCAATACCCAAGTTGAAAGGGCTGTAACGTTGACCCCAGAGGGTCCCCACCCTAGCCCTGCTTCTTTTGGGGGCGTAAATTAACAGATTAAAAAAAATTATTGCTAGCTGAACATCACCCTCTTTATAACGTCTCTTGAGGTCTAAGAGAAACCAGTACTCAGAGTTGTGATGATTTTCCCTAAAATTATGGATTTAAAAAGATTTGCTTGGGCTCTTTTCCAATTTCTTCGTCCTTAGTTTGAGATTATAACTTGTTCCAGTGCTTCTGATAAAGCTAAGAAAGCATATGGTTGTGAAACTTTTTAATAGCAGAAGCTTAAAAAACATTCTCAGTACCACTGACTCTTCCAGATAGAATGAGCTGTGGATGATTTTAAAATTAACCGGGTACATTTTCTGCTTTAGTGTAGAAGTTCATGTTCTTCTCCAAAGAAATGAAACTTCATTAGTTTGTATTTTCAGCCAGAAGTAAGAACTCTTTAAAAGCCCCTTTGTTTTATGAGGTTACCATTAAGACATCTAAATCTGTCTTAGTGTTGATATAGCAACTTATCTTGCAGTGCCTGGGTAATTAACTCCCAAGTGTCATGACATTGAAATATTTGGGCATTTTTGGGTCCTGTAATTGTACCTATATGCCTTGTAGTAAATGCCACGTCATACTTTTTTTTTTTCTTTTAAATCCGGAGTTTCAATAAAATATAATTAATTTGAATGACATTAATGGGGCTCTCAGACAGAGCGTGGCATTTTCATAGTTTTTCAAAATTCTTAGAACATTTTGGGTAAATACATTTGTGCTGTGGTCCTTTTTTTTCATCTATGGCCAAGAGAATTTAAATGTAAAATGTGAATTGAAAAGGACTTAACAAAAAAGAAGATAACAGAGATTCTTTGAATCTCTCACATTTCAAAGAAAACAGAAAAAGCTTGTTCTTGAGCCAGGGAAAAAACAATGCCCTGACCACTGAGCACTGTCAGAGAAGGAGCCCAGCTGCCTGAGTGCATCACAGGGACCGCGTGTGACACGCCATCGCTCCAGGCAAGGGGTTGGTTGAGGTGGGGTGTCCACAACAACGCCAGCCAGCCACCCACATGTTAGGAAACCAACCTGGAAAGTCGTAGTGAAGCGGATCTGACCCAGCTCTGCGTAACCAGAATTTTTTGTTTTTAACAAAAATTTAGTAGTAACGGCCATAAAAACAGCCAGAAAACAAACAGCAGCATAAGAAAGAGAAAATGTCAGTGGGTCCGGAAATCACCTTTGTACTATTTCCAGTTAATTAGTCACAGCACCGTATTAGTACAAGTTGATTAGAGGCTCCTTTGGAAAAATAATTTTCACAAAACTTTCCAGTTTTCTTTCCAGTTTCCTCTTTTGCCCGTTTTGCCCTGACCTCCTGAGTGTTGAGGCATCTCTGTTAAGTCCCACTTTGTCACGCACACACACAACCCTTCGTACTAGCTCAGCCCGAGTCGCAGGGACAACCGTAAAAATGAAATGCCAAACATTCATTTGCGTACCTCCTTGGGAATTATTTTAATGAGGGGCCACTGGATGAGGTTTATAAAGAATCCAAGGGATTAGTTTATTTTTGTATTTGAAAAATGAAAACAGCTCCAGTGTCTTTCCTCTGTTAATGGTCATTACAAATGTTTTCAACAATATAAAGGAATAAAGAAAAAAAAAAAAGAACTGCTTGAGATTCCAATCATCCAGGAACAATCATTGTTACTATTTTTGTGTGTTTCTTTCTAGACTTTCATGAGTGTGTGAGTGCTGGACACATAGAAAACACCTAGGAGGATATTCATGATTTTATAATTGTTTTGATTTTAATTTTGTTTTAGAGGGGGAGAGAGCACAAACAGGGGAGAGGGGCAAAGGGAGAGAGGGAGAGAGACTTTAAAAAAATTTTTTTCTAGTGTTTGTTTATTTTTGGTAGAGAGAGAGAAGGGGGGGGAGGGGCAGAGAGGGAGGGAGACACAGAATCCGAAGCGGGCTCCAGGCTCTGAGCTGCCAGCATAGAGACTGATATGGGGCTCGAACCCATGAACTGTGAGATCATGAACTGAGCCAAAGTCAGACACTTAATCAACTGAGCCACCCAGGTGCCCGAGAGGGAGAGAATCTTAAACACACTCGGTGCAGAGTCCGATGTGGGGCTCGATCCCACAGTCATGCCCTCAGCTGAAACCAACAGTTGGGTGCTCAACTAACTGAGCCACCCAAGTACCTCGGATAGCCATGATTTTAAAAAAGAAGTGGGAGGGGTGCCTGGGTGACTCAGTCGGTTAAGCGGCCAAATTCGGTTCAGGTCATGATCTCGTGGGTCTCGAGTTCGAGGCCCTCATCGGGCTCTCTGCCGACAGCTCAGAGCGTGGAGCTGGCTTCGGATTCTGTGTCTCCCTCTCTCGCTGCCCCTCCCCCACTCATGCTCTGTGTCTTTCTCTCAAAAATGAATAAACATTAAAAAAATTAGAAAAGAAGTGGGAAATGAGATTAACCAAGAAGTCAGGTTAACACCCCATCCTCTTCTTTTTTGCCTCAGCATTCTCCAGATTACAAATCTTGTATCAAATATAGTCAAAGATGGTGGGGGGTGAAGAACATTGTGAATTCTCTGTCTTGACCCCGGATCCTTCAGTGGGATCACCAGGAGGACTAGGCCAGGACAGATGCGTCCTGGGCCTTTCCTTCTGCATTTCATGCCGGTGCCACCATATTTGTTATGGCTCCGTCTCTAATAGGACCCAAGGAGGTGGCATTTCCACAACAATGGGCTGAGGGGACCCGTGTGGTAAAATCTTGAACTGAGGCCTGGAATGAAGGTGCTATTCCTGATGGCTGGTGATGTCCCTGGATTATCCACATGCTTTCAAGCAATTTCCCTTTAATCTTGGTTCTAGTGTCTCTATGGAGTTTGCCTTATGTACAAAGGGCTTCAACGCAGATGACCAACTGATGACAAGACAGCCAGTTGGTGACTGAGTTTCCCCACGTAGGGAAGGGTTGAGTTTTCTCCTTCACATGCTTTGTGGATCCTGAGCAAGACTAGACTGGCCTCTGGGTATGTTTTTGCTGCCAGATTTTCTTGGGTCTTACTTTGTTTTCAGCTGCCATTATTCCTACTATGGACAGGTTGGGAAATAGCTGAATTAAGGTGGGTATTAAGGTTTCTGTCCGTGAAATGCGGACTTGACCTGTCTTGCCATTTTCTACGAGCCTTTTACATTCGTTTGCTCTTTTCTTCTTAGTGTCGGTTCGTGACACCTGTTAACGGTGGTACCTCTTCGGAACCACTCCTAATGCGGCTTGATACCTCCTTTTCAAGCAAGCGAGCAAAACACCACTTTTCTGATTGCGCGGGTGGTCCCGTTTTTGCCTTCACCTGATGTGTGAAGTTTGCAGTGGAGTTAAATATTTAAAAACCGTTGTTATCTCAGTGTACAAATCCCTAAAGGTTATAGAATCGTTCTTTAAACACATCTTTAAACGAGTTGCTCCTCCCTTCTTCCCTTCCTTCTCCTCCCCCCTCTTCTTCTTTCTGTAAATGAGACCAGTGTTTCTATAGTGTGTTTTAAACTTAAAAAAAAAAAAAAAGCAAAAAACAAACAAAAAAACCCCACTTCATTGCTATAGCTTCTTTTTTTAAAAAAAATTTTATTTACTTTTTAATTTACATCCAGGTTAGTTAGCATATCGTGCAGTAATGATTTCAGGAGTAGAATCTGGTGGTTCATCCCCTACATACAACACCCAGTGCTTGTCCCGACAAGTGTCCTCCCTAATGCCCCTTGCCCATTTAGCCCATCCCCTCCCACAACCCCTCCAGCAACCCTCAGTTTGTTCTCTATATTTAAGAGTCTCTTATGTTTTGTCTCCCTCCCGGTTTCTGTATTATTTTTGCTTCCCTTCCCTTATGTTCATCTGTTTTGTATCTTCAATTCCACGTATGAGTGAAGTCATATATTTGTCTTTCTCTGACTAATTTTGCTTACGTTGCTATAGCTTAATATATCTGCCTTTAGTTGTTATGTATGGTTTTCTAGTACTTTAGAGTTTTCCTATCATATTTACTCAAGTTTGTTAGACTGACTTCTTAGGTCATATGGGTGTGATTTCTGCACACCTCTGGTCATTTCCCCCCGTCTTACTGTTTCACAAATCTAGCACGCGCCTTGCTTTGCAGGGCTTGCGTGTATAAGGAGAGCAAAGGGACTGCAGTCACGTTGAGGCTGACGTTCCTGGGTATTTTCCTGTCTCCGGACGCCAAGGTTGCTGCTTTGTCCTCTCTCTTTTTCTTTTTAATGCTCACCCGGTTTTAGGGGTTTGTAATCTCTGTTAAAGAAGAAGGACACTGTATTTCCTGCGTGGGTGGCTGCAGTCTGCACAGTAGATGGAGGCCAAGTCCAGGAGCAGAGTCAGTAGGCAAAGGAATTAGTCGTCAGAGCTAGGGTCCTGAAACACCACGTGACCCAAGCTGACGGGAATGCACGTGGTGGCTGTACTTGGACGTCTGCAGGAAATGGCGTGCCTGGGACTCTCGGGTTTTAGTGTTGAAAGTCTCGCTTATCAGGAAACCCCTCAGTCCCTGGCAGAGAGGGATGGTTGGTCCCCCTAGAAGCAAGACTCTTCTGAGTAACCCGTTTCCTCACGCGATCTGAGATATGAAAAAGGAGAGAGAATTAGGATGCCATGTCATCAGGAAGCAGCCAGCCTCCGATGAAGTCAGTGGAAGCTGGTGTGTCCATTTGGGAACTCTAAAGCATTAACCTTAACATGAGTAGTAGTGTTTATTTATATATTTATTTTAAGAGAGAGAGAGAGAGAGAGAGGGAGAGAATCTCAAGCAGGCTCCACACCGTTAGTGCAGAGCTCCACACGGGGCTTCAGTGTATGAACTGTGAGATCATGACCTGAGCCAAAACCAAGAGCTGGACGCTCAACTGATGGAACCACCCAGGTTGCGCCAGTGACCTTCGATTGTCACTTTGGTTTCTTGGGGATCTGACACTCTCACCGTCCAGGGCTGAAGCATTTTGGCAAGGCAGTATTTTCTAGCCAGTTGAGGTTTTATACCAATGAGAGCTAATGTTTAAAAATTAAAAAAAACCAAACAAACCGAAAACCACGGAGAGGGAAAGATTTCTGTAGAAATGCCTGATTCACTTTGCCTTCCAGTGTCCTCCTTGTCCCCACTTTAGAGAAGAGGGACGTGGAAGCACAGCCTTGGCCAGCAGAGGACCAGATGATGTCGCTGCAGTAGGGAAGGGGGTGGGGGGAGCATAAGAAAAGTCACCAAGCAGCAGAGTAGGAGGAAGTGAGGGAGTAACAGGGCAGTGTGGACAGGCTGTGTGGACCAGGAAGGGCTTTTGAAGATTGTGGTATTTGATGAAAGTCTTAAGAGAATAAAAAGAATTCAGGAGGTAGATGGGAGTGAGAGGGGGTAGTCGAAGCACAGGTGTAAAGGTTGCACAGATGACATCCTAGGCACCGGAGGGGTGTGGTATCCCACACAATGTCATTAGATTTGTTTCTGATTTATAAGCGATCTTCTCAGGTGCTTGGTTAGAATAAGTAAATTTACTCGGTTCTCATTCAAATACCTAACAAACTGGTAAAATATCTTCTCTGAAAGTGTAAAGCAGGGGGTCCTAGACCCTCATGGGGTGAGTCTGATAGACAGTAGCTACCTGTATGGTGAAAAACATACCCCCAATATGAAAAGCAACTGTGGTGCTTAATTTTGTGAGTCACCTTGGCCAGGCCACAGAACTCAGTTTTTGGTCAAACAGCAGTCTGGATGTTGCTATGAAGGCTTTATTTATTTATTTATTTATTTATTATTATTTTTTTAATATGAAATTTATTGTCAGAATGGTTTCCATACAATACTCAGGGCTCCTCCCAACAGGTGCCCTCCTCAATGCCCATGACCCACCCTCCCCGCCCTCCCACTCCCCATCAACCCTCAGTTTATTCTCAGGTTTTCAGAGTCTCTTATGGTTTGGCTCTCTCCCTGGCTTTTTTTTTTTTTTTTCCTTCCCCTCCCCCATGGTCTATGAAGGCATTTTTTAGATGAGATTAACACTGAGATCAGTGGACTCTGAGTAAAGCAGATTACCCTCCATAGTGTGGGTGGGCCTCATCCAATCAGTTGAAGGCCTCAAAAGAAAGACTAGGTCTTCCAGGGAAGGAGGAATTCTGCAATATTTAACTCTTCCTTGGGTCTCCAGCCTGCTCTCCAGTCTGCAGATTTCAGACTTGGCCAATTCCTTAGAATAAATCTCTCTTCCCATGTGTGTATGTCAATCTCATATATAACCAATCTCCTGTTGATTTGTTTATCTGGAGAACCCTGACTAATTTACATCTTTACCACTTTTGTGCTTTTAAAACTCATGTGGCAGTAAATCTGTTGTGCCGTTACCTAGTTTTTTGTTTTGTTTCTGTTTTGTAAGAAATTTATCATGCTCAAGAGTGGAATGGCCCCTGAAGGAAGAAGTGCACTCTGGGAGATTTTCTGAGTAGCAGCCATCGAGAGCTGTCAGGGCACGTCTGTATTTACATGTTTTGCGGCCATGTTTTCCCAGCATGTTGTCGATCTGTGACTCTCTTCGGAGGAATTTGGTATTCAGAAGTCAATAAACAAACTACATTGATCTGTAATGTGGGGCTGTCACAGTGACTGATGGGATACCAACTCTTTCAGAACAGTGCGTGAGGGGAAGACAACAGCATTGAAAGTGCCCATGCGAACGCCAAGAGATGCTGTAAGAATTCAGTACAGGATGTTCCTCTTGGTGAAGCTGCCACGGTGGAAATTTCTGTCTTGGAAAGCTGCTGATTTTGCATCGAAATACGATGATAATGTGACATGCAGAAGTCTCCTGTCGAGTAGATTCTGGATTCATCTGTTGTATTAAATATTCTGTGGTGCTTGTGTACCCCCACAAAGGAGGGAAGCTTAAAAGCTAGATGGCAGTATCTTTGTGGGCTAGAAGTGGCCTCTTGGCAAAGTACGGACCACTTGAAATTTATACATCCTTTCATGGTTTATTTCAGTGGATGGCCTCTGACCACATCACTCAGGCATGTGGGGAGGGTATTACAGTCTCTCTTTACAATATGAGGAAAGGGAACCTCTTGAGATGAAGTGATTTGGTCAAGGTCACAGAATCATGTCCTCTGATTCATACAATAGTTCTTGAGGCTGCTTTGGTTCTAGATTTCCATAAAACACCAGCATATTGTTTGGGTCCTGCCATGAACTTAGCCAATGTTTACTTCATCTCTAACTTATTTGTGGGACAAAGTGGAGTATATTAAAAAATAGTTTTTTCTATGGCTTCACTGGGGAAGGTATTAAATACAAAGAGATCTGTTCTTTTTTTTTAAGTTTTTTAAAAATCTATTTTGAGAGAGAGGAAGAGAGTGTGCACATGCTTGAGTGGGGGAGGGGCAGAGGGACAGAGAGAGAGAGAGAGAGAGAGAGAGAGAGAGAATCCCAAGCAGGCTCCACTCGAAGCGTGGAGCCCCACTTGGGGCTCGATCTCACGATAGTGAGATCACGGCCTGAGCCGATACCAAGAGTCGGATGCTTAGCTGACTAAACCGCCCAGCGCCCCAGAGATCTGTTATTCAGTGAGTGTAAGAGAAACGTGAGTTGCATTCTTGATAGATTCTTCTTTGAAATAACTAAAGCGTTGCGGAGTCCTGTAGATATTTTTTTGCCTTCTGCCCCAATCCCCTTATCGAGTGCCTGCCTGGATACTGTCCTTGGAAATAAACCTCCCAGAGAGGATGTGATCCGTTCAAGCACTGGCCAACATTTTGACAAGGGATGCCTCAGTCATTGCTTTGTTCATGATTTCTCCACCCAAAATGGACGTTTCCCCCTTTAATGATTAAAAAGAAGTGACAAATAATAAAACATGTTAAAATTAGGTTCATACAAAGATTTTACAGGTAGGAAGCGAATGGCAAGTCACATATCTGCCTTTCTTTCTTGGCCCAAGAGGATTCATTTTTTTTTTTTTAAGAAGTTGGACATGCACGGTCTTTCTTGGTGTCTAGTGAGTTTGTGAGTACTGAGGCTAATAGCACTTTTTGGTGGGTTTTCAGTCATTAGCAGTTAGTGCTGCCAGGATTGTGACTCCCTTAAAGAGAAGGAACATGTGTCTTTCAACGTGCAAATGAAAATTTTCAGTGAATTGTCATTTGTTTAATACGTGAGTGGCCAGATTTAATCTCTGAGCGTGAATTTTTGGGTTCTCTTAATTGGCCATAGTGTTTCCTGCAATTTAGAAACCATAAAAAGCTTACCGAATTTAAACGCATGGTTCAGAGTCCAAGGGATAATTGTAAGGAATTTTAAAGATACAGTGTCAATTTTAACAACTGATGGAAGCCGGCGATAATCCGGATGTACCGAGAGAGAAGAGCTTTATTTTCCTTTCAGCAAAATAGTCTCTAACCAGGATGTCTGTATTTCAAGCCCGTTTCACCTTTTTCTCTTCACCGGCTTCCAGTAGTGAGCTGTTCACTCGTCTATTCATTCAGTACTTTTTGGAAGCTCCTTTCCTCCCGGCAGGAAGCGGTTTGGGCCACAAGTGCTGATACAGTGGGTTGTTTAATGTGAGTTCCAAGAGTGCTGCCTTGAGTATGTGACTGGAGGGCTGGGGGGTGCGGCGGGCAGAGAACAGTTTGGGAATGGGGGCACTTGAACGGGACCCAGAGGGGTGGATAGGTGTTGGCCATTCAGCCATCAGGCAGAGCACATTCAAGGGAAAGCCAAGGCAAATGCATCGTGCTGGAAATCTCAGGGCTGAGGAAAGAATCTGCGAACAGTCACATGAACAAACCTATTTTCTGTTCTTCTAAACGTTGCTTTCCAATCTACCTACTTAGGCTAACGTGCTGATAAATGAGCATGTCTCCGGATGTGTTCTGAAGAAGAGCAATCGTGTAAGATGTTCCTGGCGGAAGAGGGCCAAATCTGAGAAGTCCTGTAGTAAAGACAGTGTTTAAATTTTTTCAAAAAAATTTTATTTATTTATTTATTTATTTATTTATTTATTTATTTTTTAATGCTTATTCATTTTTGAGACAGAGACAGAGTGTGAGTGGGGGAGGAGCAGAGAACGAGGGAGACACAGAATCCGAAGCAGGCTCCAGGCTCTGAGCTGTCAGCACAGAGCCCGACGTGGGGCTCGAACTCGCGAACTTTGAGATCATGACCTAAGCTAAGTCAGATGCGTAACCGCCACCCAGGCGCCCCAAAGTTCTTCATTCTCTATTGCCTGATTATATTTGGTGACAGAGCAGTGCCCCCCTTTTTCAAAACAACAGTTTTTTTTTTTTTAAACATTCCATGGAGTTTGTGTTCCATGAAGCATTGTTTAGGGAAACGCAGGCCTGTAATCATGTTCTCCAACATCAGCTTTCCATGTAAAGAAATATCTTACCTTCTTTCAAAGCAGTTCTGTAGGAAGCTGCTTCAGAAGGTGGCATGCATATGGTGGTATAGACTAGTGGGTCAGGATGTGTACTGAACTCACTTGACAATTCTCTCCTCCCGGCCTGAACTTGGGCAACTATTTTTATTTATGATATTTGGTGACAATAGAAAACAAATACCTAATCATACACATATGATAACATGGTCTGATGCATCTGTGTTGAATAAATATAACGATACTGTTATCAGATACCTAATAATTAGCTGTTGGAAGAATGAAGGTTCGAGAGACCTCTGTGTTCTGACTTGGCAGATATTTTTCCCAGGAGTGACAGTTACAACATTTGCAAGCCTCTCAGTAGGAAAGGTGATGATAGTAAAATATTTCCGTTTACGATATTCCCATCCGCAATTTTTTTTTTGAGGAGAAAGAAAATCTAGTTTATAAATAAATTAATAAGATAATTCTTTTAATCATATATGTGGGTCTGTGTGCACAGATAGGAGTCACATGCATGTTATTTTGTTAGAGAAAATTAAATTTTGAAGAACGATCTCTCGCAGCTGTCCCTCTTACATGGGAAAGTTAAGTATTCAAGGAAAGGAGCTAATTATCTCATTCATTGTGCATAGAAAGCACACTTGAAGATCTTGGATTTTTATGATTGCAGGCTTTCAAAATTCTGACAAGGCTGATTCTAAATTAGTCAATGTCGAGTGCTGTCTCTTTGTAGATAGACAAGTGGTTGGTGGCGTTCCATTTTATTGAAAGAAGAAAAGCATCAAAAATGGCTCTAACCATCTGTTGGATGTGAAGCATCGGACGGAAGGGTGATCATATGGAGTGGGGAGAAGGGTACATCTGAGCTATGATCTCAGGAGGAAAGGGCCAGTCGGAGCTACGGTCTCAGACCCTTTTGAAGACATGTACAGGATTTACTGTATTTGGGAATAAGTACTTCGGTCAGATTTAAGTCGTTGGTAGAAGTGGTTAAGTAGGTTCCAGGAAGATACTGGTAGAAACGTATTCTTTTTTGTCTGTTTGTTTACAGAGCAGTCTCCCCCCGCCCCCTGCTTTTTTTCTTGGGGAAATGTTATTTTTGAACCAGAAAGCAAAGTCTTCCTCTGAGAACTTAATTAAATGGTTCAATGGAGTGAACTACTTTTACTTTTCATGTGGTGTAATTTTCTGAGTGAAAACAGAGCCTCCCTGTGAAAAGCCATTTGTTTTTGTTAATCAAAAGTAATGTGTAATGTTTATCAGGTGACAGCACATTGTTGCGTCAGGAGCCTGTGGTCTGCAGGAGGAATCCGGGGCGGGGGGGGGAGGGGGTGGTGCTGGTAAATGTTTAACACCCAGCTCTGGGGGAGAACAGAAGGCCTAATTGGCCATGGTTGCCATTTTTTGCGTGGTGGAAATACAACCACCATGCTTAATTTTAAGACACCAGCCTGATATTACAGAACATGGGGTTGGAAAGAGACACACAATAACGTACATTCCGTAGTTTTCCCTTATAGATACAGTAGGTGTAGGTAGCACCAAGGGCGCAGAAATAAAAGATGTAGTCGTGTGATTAGGAAGTGATGAGATTTGGGTATTTATTAACTTTGTGTTTATTTATTTTGAGAGAGAGAGAGAGTGAGAGAGAGAGAGAGAGAGCAGGGGAGGGGCAGAGAGAGCAGGAGAGGGAGAGAATCCCAAGCAGGCTCTGCACTAATGGTCAGAATCCAGCTCAGGGCTTGAACTCACAAACCGCCAGATCATGACCTGAGCTGAAACCAAGAAAGAGTTGAATGCCTAACCGACCGAGCCACCCAGGCACTCCTTAGCTTTGCTGGGATTAGAATTTATTTAACTCTTAAGTTTACATCACTTAATTCTTTTAAATGGTGTATTTAGCAACCTGCCCACAAAATTCCCCAGAATTTAACAATCTGCTCTCCTAAGCCAGACTGACCTAATTCTAGTACACACACCAGTGGTGGGGCAGACTTGTGGTACTTTTCGGAATCCAACACTTCCTAGCTGTGTGGTGAGAGTACCTACCTCGTAAAGTCTTTGGGAGAATTAATTGAGATATTGAACACAGATCCTTGGAGTAGTGCCTAACTTCATAGTAAATGCTCGGTAAATGTAAGCTATTATTAGTGTTGGATCTCTCGTAGTCAAGGGAATGCAGCATGGCTCTATATGTAAGTATCCTTCCAGTTATTTTATTTTATTTTATTTTTATTATTATTTTTTTTAACGTTTATTTATTTTTGAGACAGAGAGAGAGCATGAACAGGGGAGGGTCAGAGAGAGAGGGAGACACAGAATCTGAAACAGGCTCCAGGCTCTGAGCTGTCAGCACAGAGCCCAACGCGGGGCTCGAACTCACGGACCGTGAGACCATGACCTGAGCCGAAGTCGGACGCTTAACCCACCGAGCCACCCAGGCGCCCCACCAGTTATTTTAAATTAAGTGGATTGAAGAATGAGCTGAAGGTTGGCAATAAGAGGCCATAAACTAAATTAGTATCACCTTTTACGCTGTGTTTTTTGTTTTTAGTAAAAGCAATTTTTCCTTCAAATAAAAAATTCTTCTTTTTTAAAATTTTTTCCTCCATGGCTTTTTCCACATAGTCTGAATCTTCCTTCAGTTCCATTGGCGACGATGGCATGATGCATCATCTTTATTCAGTCTTCACTATCATAGTACTGAATCTTTGTAAGCTTTTGATTCATGGAGCATCTGTGGCTCTAGAATGAAGTTGGCAGGTTATTCAGAGTCCGGAGAAGACATCTGACTATGAAAGCTGTAACGGATATTTTGGAGTTGGGGATAGGAGGGAAAATCAGTTACTTAAAAGGTAAATAATCACTAAGGTGATTAAAATCGGAATTATTTAATATCAACCATTGCAGTCTTTTCAAATAATTACTAAATAACACCTCATTAAATTGAACCTCACTCATTTGGAACCCGAGAATTCAGACAAAAAGTCATTAAGGTTTGTTTTTTTAATGTTTATTTATTTTTGTGAGAGAGAGGGAGAGAGAGAGAAAGCGAGGGAGTGACAGAAGGGAGACAGAATCCCAAGTAGGCTCTGTGCTGTCAGTGCAGAGCCCGACATGGGGTTCGATCCCACAAACCATGAGATCATGACCTGAACTGAGATCAAGAGTCTGGCACTTAACTGACTGAGCCACTCAGGCGCCCCTAAGGTTTTGTTTTTTTAATTGAGCAAAACATTCAAGTCATTTTCCTTGTCTGAATTTCCTGGATCTCATCAGTAAGCAAAATCTAGTCCAAAGTCAGAATTCTTTAATGGGGGTGGCTGGGTAGCTCAATCAGTTAAGCGTCCGACTCTTGATTTTGGCTCAGGTCACAATCCCAGGGTCATGGGATCGAGCCCCGCGTCGGGCTCTGTGCTGACAGCATGGAGCCTGCTTGGGATTGTCTCTCTCTGCCCTTCCTCCACTCATGCTCTCACTCTCTCTTTCTCAAAATGAATAAATAAACAGCTAAAAAAAAAAAAAAAAAAAGCCCTCCTCCACCATTTTCTACTTTGTTCTAGTACTGGGCTGGGAGGTAAGATGCCTTTCTTACTGTGGGCCCTAGTCAGAATTTTGAAAACTAACTTTGTTAGGTCATTCTCAGCTGCCGTTGAATTTGGTGTATCTTGAATCTTCTTGTTATCATGGAAAATGTCCCGTATTATATTTTGAAAAGATGGGTTGCAGATCTGAGTGTCTGCTTGACTGAAAATGTCATGTTTTTGTCCTCAGAGTTTGACGGGGTATAAAACTGTTTTCCCTCAAAATTTTGTTAAAGAGAAGACTGATGGTGTTATAACTTCACACACACACACACAAAACCAACAAAACTTCATCCTTTTTTTGTGTGTTACTGAAAGCTTTCCGCTGATTTTCTTTATTTTTAGAAATCTGAAATCTCACTACGGGTACATTTTGTAGGGATATTTTTGCTTTTGGGCTGGACACTTAGTTTGTCCTTAGAGCTGAAGGTGTGAATGGTTTTTCATTTACTCTCTTCTTTGTTTCTGAACCTCCTGTTAAATGGACTTGTTTACAGATTTCTTAGTTTTTCTCTCATATTGCCCATCTCTTTATTTTTTGGCGAGTTTTTTTTCCTCTCTAATTTATCTTGAAGATAACTAGTTCACGTATTTATCCCATCATTGAATTTCTCTGTTGGCTATTTTATTTCAACATCATTTTATTTATTTATTTATTTATTTATTTATTTATTTGAGAGAGAGATGTGGGGCAGAGGGGCAGAGAGAGAGAGAGAGAGAGAGAGGGAGAGAGAAAATTCCAAGCAGGCTCCACACTCAGCATAGAGCCTGACACAGGGCTCCCTCCCACGACCCTGGGATTGTGACCTGAGCCGAAATCAAGAGTTGGATGCTTAACCAACTGAGCCTCCCGGGGGGCCCAACATCCATATATTTTTAAATTCACTTCAATAATTTTAGGTAGAGTATAATTTGCTCTTTTTGGAGTATGGTCCTGTGAGTTTTGACATGTGCGGGTAGTTGATTGGCCACCACCATGATCAAAATACAGAACACTTCCATACTCCAAAGAATTCTCTCCTCATGTTCCTTTGTAGTCAGCTCCCCTCCCCCCCACCTCCCCGTCCATGTGAGTCATTAATTTCAAGTACATTTTTCTTTTTAAATCTTCTAGCAACTCATTGGCGTTTTTGATCCATAGCAATTTGATATTGATGTTGCTGTAACTTGATTCTTGTAATATTCTGTGTAATACGATATAATATTCTCTGGGATGATTTTCAGAGTCCTTACGCATGCATTGCGTTTCCTCCAGGGTTGGCTGTGTTCTCTTGTGTGCACACACAGACATACTCTCATCTTTACGTTTTTGTCCATTTCTTTCTTACCGTTGGGTTTTCTTACGCAATTGGGGCTCGTTGGCTGTCTGTCCATTTTGATGATGGAAGAGGAGGCTGAAGAGTATAGGAAGCTGGCCTGGGTCTCCATGGCACCTGGGGGGTCTGAGTCCACAGCAGGGATTACCCTGGAGAGAAAATGGCACCTGTGGCCTTCTGCAGGCTGGGCGTGACCAGGGCGGTCACCCCACCAGCTTCCCGGGTGCACAGACGGGGCCAGTTATGGTGGAGACTCAAAGTCCAGGAATAAACTAACAACACAGAAACAAACATAAGCAAGGAGGGCTGTGCTCTGTGGGTTGGGTGTTTTAGAATATCTCTCCTCCCCGACACCGTGACTCATGTAGATGTCCACAGGTCACCTCATGGCCTGTCCTTCTCATCACAGGCCTTGAGACAGGATTTGTCCAGAGGCTCACCTCTCATTTTCCTCAGAGACAGGCCTAGGTGTCTGCGTGGGGTAAACACCTCTCCGGTGGAGCCCGGGGAATATGCTGTGTACAGGGAGTAAATGGAGAAGGGAAGGAGCCTGAGGAGCTGGTCCGAACGCAGTTGTCAATAGCCTGGAGTGGCCCTGGGGACATTTCCAGAGCCCCCTTTCCTTATTAATCTGACCCTGTCTGGTGACTTTCAACTAAGGTATCTTTAATCTTCACTCTGCCGGTGCTTGTGTGTGTGTGTGTGTGTATGTGTGAGTGTGTGTAATATACATATGTATGTACATTTAAAAATATTCCCAGTGCACCTGGGTGGCTCAGTAGGTCGAGTGTCCAACTCTTGATTTCAGCTCAGGTCATGATCCCAGGGTTGTGGGATCGAGCCCTCTGTCAGGCTCATGCTGACTGTGGAGCATGCTTGGGATTCTTTCCCTCTCTCTCCCTTTGCCCTTCCCCTGCTTGTGTCAGTGCTCTCTCTCTCCCTCTCTCTCAAAAAAAAAAAAATTCCCTTGGGCTTTGGGTGGGAGGCGCTTGGTTTGCCTTTTGCGGCAACTCTGTTGAAGTTCTGTGAGTCAGACATATTGAAGCTAATATGTACAACTTTGAAGGCAATAATTATGTTTCTTTTAAGACGCCAAACTTACTTCAGGCCTTGCATAGAGTCCTTCTTTCCTTCCCATGCCATTAACCTGTGATGAAAACATTTAAAGCTTCACATTTTTCTCTTCATACTTGGCACTGGGCACAGTAGAAAAATGGCCTCTTGGGTGTTAGTTCAATTATACAATCACATAGCCGGAAAAAAAGTACATTTAAAGAAGAGTTGATCTATTTTGTGGTTAGGTCGTGCCTTCAGGTACCTAGGGAAGGAATGTGGCTTGCTCAGGGAGTTGTTAGAAGAGGCAGAAGGGACAGGTGGGAACACAGCAGTTGATGATGTTATAGATGACATTGAGTTCATTTTCTTTAACACATCCTGGTGTGAAAGATCCCCATTTTGGTATGATTTCTTTTGTTTTCCCTCAGTCTGCTTATTCTGCACTTGATCTTAGCCAAAAGGCCGAGAAGCGATCAGTCTGCTTATTCTGAAACCACGTTAAATGAATTTAGGGTAGGGGGCGCCTGGGTGGCTCAGTCGGCTAAGCGTCCGACTTCGGCTCAGGTCGTGATCTCGTGGTTCATGAGTTCGAGCCCTGCATCGAGCTCCGTGCTGACAGCTTGGAGCCTGCTTCAGATTCTGTGTCTCTCTCTCTCTCTGCCCCTCCCCTGTTCATGCTCTCTCTCTGTCTCAAAATAAATGAATAAACATTAAAAAAATAAAAAAATTGAATTTATTGTACACAGTTTAGAACTGAACACATCGAAGTGTGTTGAAGAGTTCCCCTGCTCTGTAAGAATATTTCCCTAATTGCAGAGTGGAGGCCAATGCTTACGTAGATTTTAGTTTCTCGATATTACTTTAATAGCCTGAAAAGTTAGGAAACAACGGATCTGCCAATGGTCAAAGAAGTAGAGTCTGCTGGTGGCAAGCCGATTGAGCCTGAGGTCTAGGATGTTTGGCAGTGGTTGCCTAGCGTGCTGTGTTGGGAAGACTGTTGGTTCTTTTCTGGGTCCTTCAGACGGAGCGGCGTGATCAGTGACGTCTGCCTTGAGCACGGAGGCAGCGTAGTGTTGGGTCTTCTTACAATTATTCATTATTAGTTCCCCAGGATTTATTTGGCTTGTGTTTGGGCCAAACATTTATCTGTGAGTCTGTAACATTTTTATGGAGAATATGCAGCTGGGTGGGATATTACATTTTGAGTTGTATATAGGCCTTTTCTTAAAGACAGAATTATTTGATTCTTTTCCCCCTTCTTCAGGCCTGAAGTAATTATTTTATTGTTACTGAGCACTTGAGCAGGTGCTATATTTATTATTATAGGAATATAATGTGATCTTTTCTGTGTTCCAAAGGTGGTTTTCCTCTAAACCCGGTTTTTAATACTTTTCAGACTCTAAGAATGTCTTAGATACTTGAGTCCCGAATCTGCACGTATTCTTGGCCATAATCACCTGTGGCATTTGATGTTCTGGGCACAAATCACAGAGCTGTTCAGCCAGTATCAGCGACAGCCTAGGGAATAGACTGTCCTCCAAGAGCTCATATTTTTCTTAAACAACCTCTTTGTGCGTGTGTGTGCGCATGCGTGTGCATGTATTAATTTCTCACCTTTTATACCGTTCTTCAAAATCTAGGTGACATGTTCCAATAGCTGATAAGCACTTCACAGTGTGGGAGGTCAGGTTACCGTGTAATCCCTTTGATAACGCCTTCTTTTGTGAACACGCAGTAGAAGTTACAATGGAGTCCCGCGGAGGAAGGAAATCAAAAGGTGGCAAGTTCTTTGACCCTTCCAGCCAGCAAGAGAATTTGGTAAATTGTTAGACAGGTTATCGACTGCCCTTTAGAGAGCCAGGGGTTTGCATTCCGGACCTCCTGTCAGCTCGGGCTTGTATTTCATGTGTGAGAAGCCTGTATTATCATAATCCATTTTTCGCTTCTATGTGACCTACCGGCAGCTCTCATAAGCCTCCTTTCGGAAGAGCATTCCCCATTTACTTGCTCTAATTCACTCTTTTTTTTTTATCATAAAATTGATGTTTTGCAACTAGAGCATTATGTGTGAGTTGTTTATGGAGGTGCTTACAGGGAAGATTAGCGGAAGAATTAAGAAAGAGGTGATGGCCGTGGAAGGAAATTTACATACAGACATCGCATCGGTGACACAGGAAGATAGCAAACGGTGCATTTAAACCCGAAGATCCTGAAGAATGTCTGGAGTAGACGTGTCTTTGGCTGATGTTGAATAGTGCTCATGGTAAACTAACAAATTTTCTAGTAGGTAGAAAATGCCCAGATGGACCCCAACATGTAAAAAAGATATCTTAAAGTGTCTCTACCCATTAACTGGTGATTCCCTGCGCAGTACTCAATCTGGAATATCAGCAGAAGTAACGTAAAATTGTTGATTTACTCAGGTTACCATCGGAGTCTTAAAACGTTTCATGATAACTTTTTTTTTTTTTACTTATACAGTTTTACACACCGGAAAAGGTAACCCCAGTAGGGTTGTTTTTGAGAATTATTAATTGAGAATTTCCTAGGAATGTTTTTCAAGGGAAAAACTTCCAGGTTTTCTCCTCTCATGTATTATTTTGCCTCATGGCTGTTTAACGAACCAAACCTTTCCAATGCAATGATGGTGAATTTGAAGATACTCCCTGGGGAATGGAATCTACCCGAAGACTAGGAACGTGAGCACACACACACTTTGCCTTGGAGAACGGAGTGAGGGAGCCCAGCCCCTGGCCTTTGGATGTCCAGGCTTTCTGAGATTTGGGCTCCAGCGGGGAAGGAAGATGGCCCCGGGAAACTCTCTGATGTGTCTGGCAAAGTGTGCTCAGGCAGGAAAAGCGTTTACAAAGGAGAGTGCGCTGCTGTTTTCCATTCTTGCCGTGGCAGCCTGGTGCTGGCTTCAGTTCCGATTTTCTAGGCATTGGAGGAGGCCTTCCTTAAACAAATCTGTTAGCATTTTAGTTTTTGGGAGAACACCGCGCAACTTAGATGTAAACGCGCCAGTTCAGACTTCAGTCTGAAGCTGTTCCATCTCATCCATTCCTGGGGTCCCCTACCCCTTCAGGAGTCGGGGTGCTTTGGTCCGGCCTTCACAGCTGGGCCTGGCTCGTGTGTCCTCGTGCGCTTCTTCCTGTTGGTCCTTTGCCATTAGAAACCTCTCTGGGCAGAATGCGAAGCTCTTTAAAGGGGCCCCTGGAGCTCAACGCTTTTTCTTCCTGAAGGTGGCTAGCGCTTGTTTCCCTGATTTAGCAGGTGACAGTTGGTCCTGGTCTGGGTTACAGTCTTTCTCTCCTTCTTCCCCCCTCTCCCCCTCTTCAGCTTGCCTGTCTGCTCCCAGTTTCATTCTGTTACCATTTCTCACTACGTCCGGGTTCAAATGCAAGCATCCTCAGGGAAGCTCCGTCGGAGGGAGTAGGGGTCTATGTAATAGAGTCCGTATCCCAACAGAGAGTTTTCCTTTCCTTTTCTGGTTCTGCTCACTCCCCGTGGCACACGTTGGCCTCTGCTTTTTCCTGCTCGTGGGAGTGCTTGGAGGCAGGCTGGTGGTCATCAGTACGCGCTGCTCAATCCTGCCAGTAACTCACGGCTGAACGTGCCCTGAGACGTTTTTGATGGATGAGTGCTTAGGGGGTACCGGTTGTTGAGTCGGCGGAACACCACCCCTGTGTGGAGACATCACCAATATTATCGTCACGAATTCCACACTCCACATGTCTGATGCATTCACTGATTTTGTGTCTCCTTGCTTGACCTGGAAATAATTGGGAAAGGGATGTTGAAACCTCTCACCACGTTGGTGGGTATGCCAGTCTTCCCCCTATCGATTTTGCACCCTGCGTGTCCATGTGCTCTCCCCTCCCCTCCCCCTTTCTCTCTAAATATACATGCGCACACACTTATTTTAAACAACTGATTGAGACCGATATTGGGTACGTTTGTATTTAGGATGATACGTATTTTTTTCGTGCATTGAACCTTTATCACTGTAGTGTTTCCAGACTTAATAATGCCTTTATTTATTTATAAAATGTTTATTTCTTTATTTTGAGAGAGAGAGAGAGCATGAGTGAGGGAGGCACAGGAAGAGAGGGAGAGAGAGAATCCCAAGCAGACTCCGCGCTCGGAGTGGAGCCCGACTCGGGGCTTGATCTTGGGGCTGTGAGATCACAACCTGACCTGATATCAAGAGTCAGACACTTAACCAACTGAGCCACCCAGGTGCCCCAATAATGCCTTTACTTTTAAAGTGTATTTTGTCTCAAATGGATACAGCTCTTTTATAGGAGAGCGAAAAATAGGACTCTGGGTCTTTCAGCTGGTGTTTTTAACTCATTGATATTTTTGTGATTATTGAATTGTTTCTCCCAGTGGTTAAATGTGTATTTGTCTTGTTTCTTCTGTGCTTCTTTTCTTTCTGTTCTCTTTGTTTTTTATCTTATTGAGTTAGCATTTTAGTACTTTTTAAAAATTTGATTTTCCCTTTCCATAAGACTTGACTTTGTGTATGGTTTTTCATTCTTTGTGATTACCCTTAAAGTATTATCACATTTACTTAAGGACAGCCTAAAATCCAGCAAGATCCTAACCTTTCTTATGAAGAATGGAAGGACCTTAGAATACTTTAATTCTCAGACTACCTTCTCAATGTGATTGTCCAGTATTTTTGCTTTTTCTTTTTTTAAGCTTTTTCCTTAAAAAAAACCCCAAACCCAAATAATAGACATCGTTACTATTCCACACAATGTGTATGTGTGCACTTACCATTTTATTTGCTTTACTGTTCCCTTTTGCATTTCAGCTTGTTCTTCTGGAGTTATTTTCTCTCTTGCTGAAGTGCATCCTTTATAAATAAATTCACAGAAGATAATCTCTCTCAGGTTTATTTTAAAATGTTTTATTTTTTGAAGATATTTTCAATGATATGAAAGAATGGAGTTGTTCCGATTTGGGAGAAATACTCAAAATTGTGTTTAAACTTTCTGTCATTTCCCCACCATCCAAAACCATTATGATCATGGTCCTTGGATCTTTGGTTAAGAGTGGAGCACGAAAAGATGGCCCAAAGCAAAGTCATTAGGTCCTGATCTAATTCAGAAAGGCAGGGCTGAAAAGCCAGTTTTTAATAACGGGAAGTCCGAACTTTGGACTTTTATTTTTAAACTTTTTTTAGAGAGAGAGAGTGTGAGCAGAGGAGAGGGGCAGACGGAGAGAGAGAATCTTAAGCAGCCTCCATGCTCAGTGCAGAGCCTGACGCAGGACTCGATCCCACGAAGGGTCATGACCTGAGCCAAAATCAAGAGTCAGGTGCTCAACTGATTGAGCCCCCCAGATGTCCCTGAACTTCGGCCTGTTAAATGTTCTTAAGAGATAAAATGGCTTTTTATTAAAGTAGATAATATATTAAAAATGCTAATATCATTTTTCTTTCATTAATGATGTGTTGTTAGGAACAACGAGTCATATGTTGGGGGTCCCCAAGAACACCCCCAGGTTTGATGATTCTTGAACGGGTCTCTTCGGACTCAACACAGAGTTATACTCATGGCTATGATTTATTACAGTGAAAAGATACAAAGCAAAATTAGCAGAGGGAAAGACGTATGGTGCCAAGGCCAGAGGACAGCAGAAACAAGCTTCCGGAGTCCTCTCCCAGAAGAGTCACACAGGATGCACTTAATTCCCCCACCAACAAGTTGTGACAACATGTGTCAAATGTTGCCAACCAACACAGCTCATTAGAGACTTAGTTCCTAGGACTTTCGCTGGCGGCCATTCACAGAGACACCTTTTGCCTAGTAGGTACTCAAATGCCAGACTCCCAGAAGGAAAGCAAATGTTCAGCATAAACCATACTGTTTGTACAAACAGCTTAGGCACCGTGTTATCCGTTAATGGTGGTGGGAACCGTCCCCAAATCCAAGTTCTTAGAAACCGGCCAAGGACCAACCTTGTAAGCTAGCTTTTCAAACAGAGTGCTCAGGCCTGCTGTGCTAACTCTTTCCTGTACAGGGCCCATAAGGAAATGATGATGTAATAACAAATTATTTTGACACCTGAATTCTGCTCTCACACTTTCTAGTTTGAGTGGCACTTTAACGCGGTCAAGTCAACAAAAAGCTACAGAGGGAAGAATTAAGTGCTCATGAGGGAGAAGGCTCAGACAGGAGTAATTGACCCGCGGCGTGGCCTAGGATTTGGGGGAAGCGTGTGTGTGTGTGTGTGTGTGGGGGGGGGGGGGCGTTGTTTGACTTTGCCAGTGAAAACGAAGATACCAGATTGATTAGAAAGAGCTGGCAGTTTTAATATTAGTGGCCTCCTCTCATGTTAGAGATTTATATCTGTTATTTAGGGCTGTCCTGCCTCAGCAGTATTGACTTTCGGACAGGACACGCCTTTGTTGGGGTGCGGGTGCTGTTCTGTGCGTTGTGGGCACCCTACTCACTAGATGCCAACAATATGCACTACCCCACCACCTGCCCTAAACCAAAGGCAGTCAAAAATGTCTCCCGACCTTGCCTGTTACCAAATGTCCTGTGCGAGAACCACTGTGTTAATGCACAATTTACAATAAATAAACTCATAAAGACCTTGACTTTACATGTCTGAGCGGCTCACTGATATCTCACGCCTACGGTAGTTTACGTATGGGAAGGTCTTTTATGTCGTTCTGCCAGCAACCTCGCGAGAGAGCCAGGAGTATTTTATCCTTAGTATATAGACGAAGGTGATGAGGTCCTGAGGTTAAGTCACTTTGCCGTGCAGAGCATAGAGGAAGTACTACTACTTTATTGGGTGCTTCCTGTGAGCTAAACATTGTTTGAAATGCTTTACAGGTGTTCATTTTGGACTAAGCTCAAGAAGTGCCATCCTAGTGTTGATTTTATAGATGAGGAAATTGAGGCCAGAGAGGTTAAGAAACCTGTGCGAAGGCACACAGCTAGCGGGTGGAAGATCCAGGTCCAAACTCAGGAAATCTGGCTTCAGGGCTCTTGGCCCCTCCCGGCTCTGGATGAAAAGCGAGGTCCTGGATGTTCACGTTCTCCAGACTGTTCCGTCTTCTAACCATGGCCGTGGAGGTTGCGATTTGCTTACACTGCTTTTCTCACTCTGACCAGCTCAGTGGTTTGCATATAACTTTTCCTCTGTTTGAATCAGCTAAATCTCTCCGAGATAAAAATTGGAAGTCTTCTTTCTAGAACCTAACTTTGCTGTTTCAGATGTTGTCTTCTGTTATTATCTTGATTCTTTCTCTTTTTATTTTGATTATAGCATTTCATGGAAATCTGGGTTTGTTGCAGCTGGCAGCCTAGTTTGATACATATACTTCATCCAATTCCTGTGTACTTCAGCTAAGAGACTTCTATTTATGATGCTTAAACATTCCACAGTATTCTCCAGATCTTTCCACAGGCTGTCAATGTATTATATGCCGTATTTACACAGTTACATTTCATTTTCCAGGAAATTTATTAATGTACCAATTCATCCACCCCTTCTTTTGTATTTTTTTTTTTTTTTTTTTTACCTTTTTCCTGGTTCTCTTCGAACATCCATTCCTCATGGCTTCTATCTTATATACTGACCCCTAATAGGGACAAGGAGAAAATGTTCCTCCTGTAAGCCCTGGTGAAGAGATCTACTTTCATTAAGATTTCCATTCAAGACATTTATTTTCGGAAGACTTCCTACTACCACTTGAACATAGTATTTGGAAAGAGCTAGAAATAACTCTACAGTACCATCAATGAATTTGCAAATGCTTTGCTTTGCTGTTCGTATGATCCCATGAGGGACCACTGGGCCCTCAATATATTTCTACATCTGGTTTTTTTTTTTTTTTTTTTTTTTTTTTTTGTAGCTGTGGTGTTGGGTAGGGAAGAGTTGAGGTTATGACTTCAGAGCAGAATATTGTTGGATTAGTGCAGGTGGATGTTACTACATAGACATGGTGTTGAGAAATCCATTATGTTACTCGTGATCCCTACTAGTGTCAACTAGAAATTCCTTCTTTCCCCCAGCATTTATTATTTTGGTTAGTAACTGTAAATTGGATTTTTTCTCCCAGGTCAAATTTTAGATAATTTCTGCCTGTTATGCACCTTTAGGCAAAGCTATGGTATATACGCATGAACCCACCATTAACAGAACCTTTGAGGACTGGAAAAAAAATGCAGAATATTGCCGATGTGTTTATAGTCCTCACTGTAATCGCACGGCACGTTAGGGTGGCTGCTTTGGCCACCTGGTCGGCATAGTGCATCTTCTAAAACAACTACAACAACAAAACAGCAGAAACTTTTCGAAATTTTTTTTTTCCTGTGTAACCCTTGACCAGATAAAACTCAGTATGGGATGCCAGAGTCAGGCTTGTAAAAGTGTCGTTTTGTTTATATGCATGTACTTAAATTTTTTTTAATGTTTATTCTTTCTTTTTTTTTTTTTTTGAGAGCGAGAGAGAGACAAGAGTATGAGTTGGGGAGGGGCAGAGAGAGGGAGACACAGAATCCGAAGCAGGCGTTAGGCTCCAGAGCTGTCGGCACAGAGCCTGATACGGGGCTCGGACCCACGAACCACGAGATCATGACCTGAGCCAAAGTCAGAGGCTTAACCGACTGAGCCACGCAGGCACCTCTATACGCGTATACTTTAAAGCTCAGATCTGCCGCCTCTTCTCATTGTCAAGTCAAATGGTAGAGAATAATTAGATTGTTTTTGGAAGTGATACCCCAGAATGAGAGGTATGTGCGGCAAGGGAGGTTTCGTTATATCCAGATAGAACTTGTTTTTAGAACTTGTTTAGATAGAACTTGTGTGGAGGAAATGCAGGTGCACACAGAGAAGCAGTAACGGGTTGTGCACCTGCCCCTCCAACAGTTCACTGTTCCACCTCAGGATGCTGTTTAACTTAAAATTCTGCTTAGTTATGGGGCGCCTGGGTGGCTCAGTCGGTTAAGCGTCCGACTTCGGCTCAGGTCATGATCTCGCGGTCCGCGGGTTCGAGCCCCGCGTCGGGCTCTGGGCTGATGGCTCAGAGCCTGGAGCCTGCTTCCGATTCTGTGTTTCCCTCTCTCTGCCCCTCTCCCGTTCATGCTGTGTCTCTCTCTGTCTGAAAAATAAACGTTAAAAAAAAAAATTTATAAAAAAAAAAAATAAAATTCTGCTTAGTTTTAAAATTATATTTACCTAAAAGGTCCTGTGTGATTTTTAAAAAATGTTTATTCATTTATTTTGAAAGACTGAGTGGGGGAAGAGGCAGAGAGAGAGAGAGGAGACAGAGAATCCCAAACACGCAAGGCTCGAACTCACCAACCTAGAGATCATGGCCTGGGCCCAAACTAAGGGTCGGACGCTTAACCCACTGAGCCCACCCCCCGCCCCCACCCAGGCGCCCCTGTTTGATTTTTAATTAAACATAAACAGGCAGGAGCAGGTTGTCCCCCAATGTCTGTCCCCAAACGGAGGTAACTGGTCCGTTAGACCAGCAGGGTCTCAGCGGGCGAAACTGCCTGTGACACATTCGAGGGTAGACTTTCATTACAGTTTTCAAAGTAGTTAAAATAGATATGTAAAATTTTTGAATTAAACATTGCGGAATCCCTGAAAATCTCTGTGAAACTTTATTCCACAGAATGTATTTTGGGGAAAAAAAAAAAAAAAGCACATGTGCTAAATTGTTATTTTAGCTTTAAATTATAGCAAGGCATAGTTGCTACATTTGGAAGTCCGGTGAAGTTCAGTTGTCCAAGACTGATGTACAAATATTCCAGAACATACCGAAATCATCTATCCAGCTTCCCCTGTGAGCAGCACTGTTCAGTAGTAGTCCCCAAAGGGTGTGGATGACCCAAAGGCTGTGACTCCAGGGTGCGTAGAGGGAGGAAACCTTGTGGGCTATGCCCTCCTCCCCTGAAAAGAATACTTTTTTTAAAAGTTTATTTATTTATTTTGAGAGAGAGAGAAAGAGAGAGAGAGAAAGAGAGAATCCCAAGTAGTCTCCACACGGTCTGCACAGAGCCCGTGGCAGGGCTCGATCTCACGACCCTGGGATCACGACCCGAGCCGAAATCAAGAGTCAGACGCTTAGCCAAATGAGCCACCCAGGCGCCCTAATACTCTAGTTTTGACCAACATTCGAAACAGACTTGACTGTCTAGGTTCGTGGTCTGGATTAGAAGGTGGAAACCAGAAGCGAAGGAGACCGTACGAGGCTGAGTGCTGTGTGGGAAAAGTGATCTCTTGACGGCCAGAAGTCATTTGCGCACCATGATTTCCTATGATCGAGGCCACCTGGACCTTGGTAGACTTTGAAAACACTAGTGCTTTGCATCGTGCTCTGTTATGTCTCTGTCTACAAGGAGAGTAGGTATAGTGCCGTATAAATAGTGGGGCAGAGAGGACTTTTGAGAAGCCACAGGAAGAGACGCAGGGTGGACATCACTAACGAGAGGGGCCAGGGAGGAGGCTCTTGGAGGGACAGCTCTGAGCACCACAGCTTTGGTGGTGATCGAGTCACAGCAGCTAGTGATACACGCCCCCTCCCCCCGTGCCAGCCAAGTGTGGGCGGGGGGGGGGGCAGCCACGAATCAGGGTTTGTACCCTTACCCACACAGAGGGAGCAGAGGCCCCTCACTTCACCTCTAGGAGGACCTGTGTGTTCGCATATGTGTGACCATCTATTACGTAACATGGTGAAGCTTTCCTGTAGCTTGATCGCGTACTCTGGTCATATGGCTGATTGTTACCTCCCCCTCTCTCCTACCTTTCTTTCCTTCTTCCTTCTTTTCTTCCTTCCACAAATATTTACACATATTATCGAAGTCATATTAGGAGCCGGACGCCGGTAGGTTCTGCACGTGCTCTGACAAGGGGCAAGACAGCCTGTTCTTGCTACGACGGAACTTGCCTCGTATTGTGAGCTGGAGACATGTCCGTGGGAGCGTACAGATGAATGGGATGAGAATTACGATGGGAAGGACTCCTGGAAACAGTGATGTGTAGGACGAGACCTAGGCGATGAAGAAGTGTCAACCAGAGAAGCAGGGCGTGAGGAGGGAGGAGTATTCTGGTCCAGGAGAGCGGCGTGTGGCGAAGAGGTGGGAAAGAGAAGGGTGAGCTCCATGGGTGGAACGTGGCGAGTGAGCAGGAAGACTTCAGAGGGCGATCGTGGAACCTCGGAAGACAGGAGACTGGACTTTATTCTCAGATCAATGGGGAGACGTTGAGCGGTTTCACTCAGAGGAGTAATGTTATCATACGGGCATTTTAGAATGTTTGCTTTGGCACCCTGGCTCAGAAGGGCAAGACTGGCAAGCGTTCTGTTTCCCTGAAAGGAAAATGTGGCCTATCGGGAAAAATGCAGTGGAGATGGAAAGATGTAAACATATCTGGGGCGTACGTAGGAGATAGAATCAATGGACTTGGTGACTGATTGACTGTGTGAGGAGGCAAGATTATCTCCTAGTTTCTGGCTTGGCTAACTGGGCACTTCTAAATGAAAGAGTGGATAAGAGGGAGGTGCTTGTCTTGGAGGTGGGGTGGGATATCGGACAGCTGAGTTTCAGACTGGTTGAGTTTATGGTGGCTGTGGAACATACACAGGAGGAAATGCCAGGGGGTCTGAGATCTAGGACAGAACGCTGGGCTAGGTTTGGGAGTAATCGGCATACACGTAGCGATCACCCGCGGCTGTGAGTCACTGAGATCACCCAGGTGATCACTCAGATGTAGATCACCCTGAAGGGGGAAGGGCAAACCGAGAGGAACCCACAGGAGACAGAGAAGGAACAACCAGAGGGGGAGAAGCCAGTCCGGCAGTGTGCGGTGACACAGAAACCAAGAGAGAGGACATTTCCAGATGGAGCGGTGGTGAAGCAAGAGGAAGACAGAAAGATGGCTGCTGCATGTGTCCACAGGGAAGTCCTTAGAACTTTGAGCAGAGAAACTTCTGGAAGCAGGAGGTAGAAGCCCGAATGCGTGGTGCCGAGGAGAGAGTTGGAGAGGAGATGAGCAGGAACAGTGAGTTGAGGCCTCTCGGTAAGGACGTTTGGCCGAAGGAGAGAAGAGAGTTTGGCTCCACAGGCTAGAATAGTGTGTGGTTAGAGGGAGAGGTAATAAAAGATAGGAGAGCCTCGAGCATGCCTGGATGCTGATGGGAGGCAGCCAACAGAGTCGAGAAGTCGAGGTTGAGGTTTCGGGGCGTGGTGGGTAACTGGTGATAGAGGGTCATGAGAATGGAGGAGGGACCCAGAATAACGATATGGAGATGGCCTTCGCCAAGGGGAGAGAGACACCTCTTTCCACTGTGATGGGAGGGAAGGATAAAGCAACTGGGTGTCAAAGCATTGCTTTGCAACATAATATTTTAATTACGTTCTTTTAAAATATTTCTCCACAGGCACTACCCAAAGCAGTCCTTCACCACGGTGGCAGATACACCTGAAAATCTTCGCCTGAAACAGCAGAGTGAATTGCAGAGTCAGGTAACTTCTCGAAAGCCTATTTTTGTTGCACTGGTACCAGATATTAGTCCCAAGGCCACTCTCCTGAGGTTTCACCATTGTTCTGTTTATGCCCGGTCACCGGCTGGTGTGGAGGCCGAAGGCAGGCCTGGGAGGGCATTCTCGGTGAAAGCGCTGAAAACATCTGTTTTATTCCTGGTCTTGGATCATCCTGACATTCCCGGTCCTGTTATTCACATGGGACTAGGGCAACTAAATGAGTTCTGGTCAGAGGAAGTGTTTCCCAACAATATTGATTTATTTGGTCCTAAATATTTAAAAACATTTTATAAATAGCTTTTCCACACCGCATATGTAGGGGAAAGAAGAGGTGTTAACTTGACCCAGTTGCAGTGCGTGTGGGGCTAACACCCTGTCTGTGTATCTCACACCAGCCACTAGCTTTGTTTTCATCCTGTCACGTTATTCCTATTTCTTTCATATGTCACACTGACAGCATGAACAAAGATTAGAACACCACAGTTGGCTCCCACTCAACCATTTTGGATGCAAACTTGCCTTCAATATGGTGAAGCACGCTGGTTAAGACTGGGGATTTAAATTCGGCACTTTCCGCAGGGACACCCCATCTCTTAGGGAACACAGGGTGCTCTCTTTCAGAGAAGTTGTCTTGCCTGCCACACTGTGGGAAGATGGGGAACAGCTACATTGCAGCCCTTTGGTCAACCATGTAGTAAGACAACACCAAGGAGCCGAGGGAGGCGAAGGCTGAGTCTGGCCCCTCCCTGCTGTGGTTCATTGGTTGGGACATTGGGCCAGCCGCTCTGATTCTCTGTGCTTATGTAAAGTGAGACCCGCTATCCGTCTGTCTTATCTCGTCTACCCGTCTTGGGTGGCTGCAGGTATCCAACAGGTCGTGAAGTGCGAAAGCATTTTGAAAGTTAACAGATTATGTGACCGTGAAGGCTTACTGTTTTTATGATGGTCCCCGAAAATCCTCGAAATGAAAAAAAAAAAAGGGAGAAGTGCAGAATTTGCAAAGGAAAGAGGTACCTGGCTGATACGCTTTGAAAATGCTTAGTTGTGGCCATTCTAAATGACAGCGGTCGGCTCTCGGTGGTAGCGGATCTCATTATCTCTGTGCAGGTTTATGGGACCACGGGGGCGATTGTGGTTCCCTCCACCCTCTTTCTGTGGGTCTTGGGACCACTTCTCAGTCCGTTTAGTTGGGGGAGATAGAACTCAAAGTAGAGTTTGCTGTCGGTTAGCAGCACCATGAAGACTTGGTTGGCAGTTAGTTTTTGGTTCTGTAAAATGCTAATTCTTGTGTGCTAAGCCATTAGTTCAAAAAATTGAGTGCTGGCCAAAGAGAGGCAGTGTCGCCGAGCCGGCAAGAACACCCCTGCTCGTTCACACTGTGGAGGGTGCCAGGACTTGGCTGTGGTCTGTGCAGATCCAATATGCCTTTCTTCTCATCAAGTTAGGATTAATTAGATAATTCTGGAGGAGTACTTCGAGCACATTGGAAAACAGAACTAAATCAAGCAATCAAATATTTGTTTCCTGCCTATTACATGTCCTTGTTCTGTGCAAAAGAATTCATAATTAGTTAATCTTCCCTTCACAGAGCTCACAGGGTATGTGAGGAAACAGGACTAATAAACCAGCACCCCCCCCCCTCCCCCGACACCAACCCCACCAGAATGGCTATCTTTAATTTACAGTAAGGATTCCAAAAGGGAGGGATGAGTGCCGGTGGGATTGGTCTCTGGTTCCCGCCAGAGGTGGGATTGGAGTGGACCCTTGAAGGTTGAGAAAGGATCGGATATGAACACCTGTCTGCTTCCTTGGAAGGCACACCGCTCCCTGTGGGTTCAGTTAGTGGCGATAGGTGCCTGAGCCAGGCCCAGGAACAAGCATTTACTGTTTTCCTGCCACGTGCCCAGTTCTGGAAATGCAAAGAAAAGGAGCTCACTGTTTTACGAAAGGCTGGTTTTATTCTCTGTCACGGAGCAACCTGCAAGCTTCAGAAGGTGCCGATAGGGTGGTGGCACGGGGCTGATAGAGGAAGGCACAAAGCACCGTGGGGTCTCAAAACAGTGGGCGGGTGAAGGCGTCTGATTTTCTTTAAGATTTTGTTCCAGTGTCATCGCTGGAAAGAAATGTAGGACTTCATCGGGCCGACCGTGTGGGGAAATTCAACTCGGTTCAAGAAACACGTACTGACTCTGCACTATTGCAATGAACTGTGCGGGGCATTGGGGATGTGAAAGCCTCCTCCTCATTGTCAGCCTTGCTATATTCTGGGCACAGAATTTTACACGCGTTGTTCCATTTGGTCTCAAACAGCCCCACGGAGCAGGTATTTATGATTACTATCCCTATTTAGATGAAGCACTCAACCTTTAAAGAGTCAGATAACTTGTCCTTGCAAACTTGGTAAGCAGTTGAACTTGGAATAGGCCTACATTTTGTGAGCCCCCGTTATCCGCCCTCTTAACCAGTGTTCTGGTCCTTTGGCTCAGAGGGCGCTCAGAAAAGGAGATCCGCGAGCAAATGGTTGCAGTACAAGGTGGTAGTTCAGCTTATGCAAAGGTGCTTTTGCTATGTGCAAAAGTCACGCAAAGGAAGAAATCCTCCTCCTCTTCTTTATTAGCAGCGGTATTTTTCTGGGTGACAGATGAAAATACTTCTGTAAGAGCATTTCTGCTTTGGCAAAGGCGTAGAAAGGGATCTTCCCAAATGGTAACATTCATGAATGGCAGTTGATTTAATTTTAGCATTTTAAATAGTTTGCTTCTGCGGCACAGCATTACCTTAGTGTTTGGACATCAAGAATTCTGAACAGCTCAACTGTTTGGGTGGAAAATTGACTTTTAGTATTTTATTTACTTGTTTATAGTCATTTGTGATACTAAATGAGTTAAGCCTGTGCCAAATCTCAAGTTTGAAATCCTCTTTTAGAATTGTTTGGTTAAAACTAGTTCTTTTGGGGGTGCCTGGGTGGCTGTCGGTTAAGCATCCAACTTTGGCTCAGGTCATTATCTCATGGTCCATGAGTTTGAACCCCGCATCGGGCTCTGTGCTGACAGCTCAGAGCCTGGAGCCTGCTTCGGATTCTGTGTCTCCCTCACTCTCTGCCCCTTCCCCGCTCATGCTCTGTCTCTCTCTGTCTCAAAAATAAATAAACATTCAAAAAAAAAAAACCAAAAAACATAACGAGTTCTTTTGTTTCAGCTCATTAGCTTACCAAATGGGCCAAAATGGAAGAAAAACAAAAAGGAAATTTTGGTTGAACCTGAACAGTTATTTATAGAGACACATTGTGATCTTCTCCCTTTTCTTCCTTCATCTTTTTGGTTCTTAGTTTCTGAGAGGGTTGTAGACACTTCCAACATCTTTTTTTTCCCTCCCCTGAGTGTCAAACCCTCTCAAGCTTTTTTGGGGGGATCTGTATTAGGTGCCAGATTGTCATAATAAAATGATGAGAAATATTGGAGAATAAACAAGCAAACCGTGAGTTAGCTTTTCAGAGCTGGTGGTGGCACTGCTTTCCAGGCTTTCTCCAGCTGGCATGCCACTGGAGCCTCGGACGGGCAGACACTGGCTGTGGTGGACAGGGGGACAGGGACTGCCCTGGAAACAGGCAGTTGAGTTGGTGGGGAGGGAGAGGGGGAAGGACTTCCACTGTCACTTAACTCCTTTTTCATCACAGATCACAGGATGGATGGCTTCAAAGAAAGAGGGTACATAGTGGTTCGACGCCCCTGGTGGCCCCTTCTACAAGGAGAAAAAGTCAAACTCTACTTGCAGTGGTATTAGTAACGTTACTAATAGTAATAACTATTAGTTATTAGCATTAGTAACATGCTCGGGATGGGCATAATATCCTTGCCCTGTAGGAAAGTGAGCCGGTGTTGAAAAGCCCTGCCTTGTAAACTCAACTGGAACACAAACCCTTTGTAAGTTGCAAAATCCCTAAAGTTTAAAAACTTAAGTGACACGAGGGGGGCCTGCCTGGCTCAGTCGGTTAAGAGTCCGACTCTTGGTTTCGGCTCAGGTCATGATCTCACAATTTTGTGAGTTCGAGCCCGGCACTGGGCTTGTGCTGACAGTGTGGAGCCTGCATGGGATTCTCTGTCTCCTGCTCTCTCTGCCCCTCCCCTGCTCACACTGTCTCTGTCTCTCTCAAAATAAATAAATAAACTTAAAAAAAAAAATAAAGTGATGTGAGAAGCCCCTTAGGAGAAACATTTTCTTGACGAATTATTTTCAAAGTATGTTGTAGCAAACGTGTCCTTTTTTCAGGCTGTGTAGCATACTCTTTCTGGAAGAAAGGGCACGGATGTTCTGAGTGCCCGGCCCGGGGGTCTGCGGACTTCTAAAATCTGTGGAAAGGGTCGCTCAGTGGCATGGGCAGGGGAAGCTCCGGTAGAAGGAGGACCAAACCCCCATTCCGTCTCTGCCTCTGCCCACTCCCAGGGCCGGGTGACTGTCTCAGGAAACCCTGGCCCTCTGTGGGGCAGAGGTCTGAGAAGCACCGCTCCAAGTGGAACGTTAGTCGCACCCACTTGGTTGTTTATGTGATTGGCTTAGCTGTTTGCAATCATGCCGAAAATAATAGAGATTTTGGGCTCACTGTGTTCTTAAATGGAGTGTGTGTAATTTACGAGCGCGGGTAAGATGAACGATTGAAAATGATTATGGGGAGAATACAAATCATTCTGGAACCCTTGAGTCTTCATTTTGTAATCTGAGCTGATTCTTTTTTAATCTTGCGCGTCTCTGCGGAGGCATAAAGCGCATGGCTCGGAGGGAATACAGTAGATGGGAGCAGGAAGGGTGAGAAGGGAATGTATCTTTTTCTTAATAGGGGACATAATAGTTTAGCGTCTTTGTGGGGGAGAGGAAGACACGTGCTTGCTATAAACCTCTGGACGCTCGAGGAGGTGGTCCTGTGGCACACTTTCTCTTTCTCCAGCTTGCCCTTGGCAACTTCTGGACCTCCCCATTCTGTGGTTGCATTTCCGGAGGGCTTTTCTCTCAGTTGTCTGCTGTCTAAGCGTCCAGTCAGGTGTTAAGTAACTACCTAACGCAGACCCCTCTCGGGTGACGCTGATCGAGTGTCGCCGGAGACTGACTTCCTTCAAAGCCACGAATCTCTGACGTGGGAACCCCCGTGGCTTTTGAAAGACGATTGGGGAGGTAGTTGGATAGCATCTTCTGAAGGCTTCAAATCCCCTCCCGAGGGCCCCCCCCCCCACCCCGCCATAAATCTGACCTGAATTTCATTGGCCACCGGGCACCATTCAAAGGCCACGTTGGGGACACTGTGGTGAGCAAAGCCCAGATAAAGTTCTCACCCTCAGGGGATCTGTGGTTTAGTCGGGGACAGGATGGTAATAAAAAACTAATCAAAGTGGGTAAAATGGCAACCGGGACAAGGCCTGCAGGGAGGTCCGTGCGTATTCCAATTATGTTTTAAAACATTTGCAGGGAGTGGGAGGCCTGAGTACCTTTCTGCAGACAAATGTGTAATGGGGTCTCCGTCTGGTCTGCTGCATCCTGCCTGGCCATAGACCCCATTTCAAAATGCGTATCGGTTTTCCTTTTTTGTTTCCATTTCCTGAACTTAGCCGACTCTCCTCTGCTCTTCGCCGGGTCCTCTTCCCATCCGTCCCTTATCTCGTCCGACAACCTCAGATTTCCGAACACCAGGACTGTCCCCCCAGATAGTTTTTGTTGGTACTTCTTGTATTCCGCTGATCTTGGACGAGACACCTTTCATGCGTGCCTCTTCTCTGAACCTAATTTTGGCAGCTTTCTAGTTCCCATCTTCTGATTTTTCACCATTGATGCTGTATCCTGATCCCATGGCGATGCTGCCTCCTTCCCGCGACAAGCACCTTCTCCTGGATGTAAAGGTGAAAGTTCACAGGGAGAAGCTTCAGCACGTTCCCTTGCAGGGTTTCGAGGCAGCAAGAATGATGAGAGATTATGTTTCACGTATAGGAAGGGATGAATGTGGGTAAGAACTTCAAAGGAGAAATATTAATGCGGCACGTTTCTTCCAGGGAACCTAGCGTGCTGTGCAGATGTTAACTCTAACCCTGGTAATTTCCCTTAAGGCAGATTGTTTTCGTATTTTGCTTCTGGATAAAATGATGTAAGGGACAAAAATGTCAGTAGTGACAGACAGCAAAATGACCCAGGATGTTTTGATTTGCTGTGTCATGATGGGGTTTTAGAGCTTTTCATCACAGGGGCCTGGTCTTCTCCCCCTCCCCCTCCGGAAATGACCCATATTCTTTCCATCTGGTCTCGGAGTCCTGGCATCGTGGGTCTTTGGTGCCCTCCTGGCTCGTCCTGTCTTCCTTTCGATCACTCCTGCAGCTCACGGTGGCGGATGTGAGTGCTGTACTTTGTGTGGCCGGGCTACGCGCTATTTGTTGTGATTCTGCCGGCCAGAATCCGATTCCTGGTCCTTTAATTAGGCATTTGAATACATAGCCTATCAATTTTGTGGCTCTGGGGTCATGACTATAACAGCTATGATGAAGTGAATATTTTAGCAATATCAAATCAACGTGTTTTTCACCGTTCTCTTGTATGAATCGTGTTCTGCCACACCACCTCGCTTTGATGGGTCCAGAGAAAGGCGAGGAGCGAACCCCATTTTGAGAAGGATAAAATACGCTCCCATGTGAAGAGGACTGTCCGTCCCTCTTTTGGCCCTGGTAGATTGTGGGAAAAGGCAGAAAAATCAGAGTCTGAAACGGGACCTCCCTCTCTGTCCTGGCCGAAGTGTCCCAGAGGGAAGATGGGGAGGCATGGTGAGTAGGTGGCAGGGGGGCAACAAGCAGAGAAGACCACCCTACAAGACGTACGCTTCTTCCCACCTGAACAGTGAGCCTCCCCGGCATGGTGGGCACGGGGAGAACCTGGGTTTTGTCTTCCAGCATCTGGAGTGGCGTGGAAGGCGATGGAAGTCTCAGCGCACCTCACAGGGGAAGGCCGAGGGTGCTTGCTGGGGAGGGAGCTCCCACTGCAGGGACAACGTGCCCCTGGAGCCAGGGGTGGCTTACGCAGGCAGGGACCGGTAGTAGGACCCCCGTGAGGAGAGCCAGATTCGGCAGGCAATGCCACCAAGCTTTTTCCGAGCCAAGGGAAGAATACACCATTGATGTCACCAGCCACAGTCCTCAGTGGACGCTAATGACCAAGAGGTCGAGGAGATGCCACTGTGGCCAAAGGAGTTAGAGGGGAGAATGGGGAGTTGTGAACGTGGATTCAGGACTTCCCTCTGCCTTCACTCTGAAGTCACTGAAGCCCTCCCAGCTCACACCCGCTGCGACGGCATATTGAGAGTGGAGACAGGAAGCAAGAGGAAGTCTGAATATACCTAAGCCGTTTACATCATTGAGTGGATTTGGTTTAATGGCTGGGACTAAAGTTAGTTCCTCCCATTTGAATGTGATGGGGACTCGGGAGGAATAGCAGAGCAGCTGTAGGAAATCGACCTTTATTTTGTATCTGAGTACATTGTACGTAAAATGCTAACCTTTGGCTTTTGTGATAAAATATAGCCCTAGACTGAGAGATCTGGTTTCAAGGGGGCTTCTCGGTGGCTCAGTCGGTTAAGTGTCTGACTCTTGATCTTGGCTCAGGTCATGAGCTCACGGTTTGTGGGTTCAGGCCCCACCTCGGGCTCTGCACTGACAGTGGAGCCTGCTTGGGATTCTCTCTCTCCCTTTCTCTGTCCCTTCCCTGCTCTCTCTCTCAAAATAAATAAACTTAAAAAAAAAAAAAAGACAGATCTGGGTTTGAGTCCCGCCTCTGCCACTAAGTGTGACTTTGGGTACCACTGACCTTTGGCCTTTTCAGGACATAAAATAATGGCTTGTACTGGATGATTTTTAAAAATTCCCTCCAGTTGTAATGATCTTGACTGTAGTACAAAAGTGTTCTGCAGTAACATCTCAGGTTAGCAAAGATGAAAAGACCTTAAAGAGAAGGAATCGCCATTCTTTTTTGTCTGCCAAAATAATAATCGTCAGACCTTCCATGTCGTGTGACTATTCCTTTAAAAGCACATTCCCCAGACTAGTCTCAGATATTGGCTGAAGGTCAGAGGTCTGAGAAAGTTGATGGGAAAATCAGTTTTGCTTCGGAAGATGTGTCCAATTTTGCACTAAACATGTTTAAAAATAACAGAGGACAAGAGAAGACAAAAGTAACAGCAGTCATAATATCCATCCATTGATAGCAATTAGTGTCATCTTTAGTTCAGTTGCTCAGGTTTTCTATGTGGAAGTAACTAGAAGTATTAATATACTTTTAAGAAGTGCCTTAGTTATTTTAGCTCATTTCCTTTATGCTTTGCTTTAAATTGTTTTCTTGAGTGGCTTTGATTAGGTCATAGCTTTTGGACGTTAAAAGTCGGTGTTTTCTCGCTACAGGGTTATTGGCTTTTCACTACCCCTTTGTCCTTTATTTTTTTGTTTTTTTTATTTTTATTTTTTGAGAGAGAGTCGGGGGAGAGAGGGAGAGAAAGTGAGTGGGGAGAGGGGCAGAGAGAGAGAGAGAGAGAGAGAGAGAGGGAATCATAAGCAGACTCTATGTTCAGCACGGAGCCTGACATGGGGTTCGATCCCATGACCCCAGGGATCATCACTTGAGCGGAAATCAAAAGTTGGACCCTCAACCGACTGAGCCTCCCAGGTGCTCCCCACCCCCTGTCCTTTCTAGAAGCAATTTGTTTTGCTGAGGTCTGCAGCCTTGAGTCAATTCGGTGGACTCCAGGAATTGCTCAAAGGTGAAAGATAGTGCTGCTCAGCACAGAGAAGCTCAACCTAAAGCCATTTCATTAAGTTAGTAAGCTCATGAGATTGAATATTTCTTAATCCTCAACTGATTAATACTGTTTTTTTCTTAGTAATATGTTGAAAACAATTTTTTTAAGTTTACTTTTATTTATTTTTTGAGACCGAGATAGAGAGTAAGCAGGGGAGGGGCTGAGAAAGAGGGAGACACAGGCTCCAAAGCAGGCTCTGAGCTGACAACAAAGAGCCCGACGTGGGCCTCGAACCCACGAACCGTGAGATCATGACGTGAGCCCAAGTCGGACGCTTAACCGACTGGGCCACCCAGGCGCCCTTGATTGTACTTTATAAGGGAGTATTTCTCACTACAGTGTCTGAAGAGAACGATTAGAAGAATTTCTCTCCCTTCCTCTACCCCTTCCTGGCCTCTCTTTTGATTTTTGGTGAAGTCAAGAGTTAAGATGATGGTAAATCAGAAATTAAGTTAACACAAATTTGATCCTAACTAGTAGGGAAAATCTGGCTTCCTTTTGATTGACATGCTGCGTTTCCATATATGTGGAATTGTTTTTACTTCAGGGGAGTCTGTAATCTGCAAATAGCTATGGAGGAAGATCTAATAAGCATCTTTAGCTACAGATTTACCTTCCCAAGCACATAGTGTTTTTAGACACCAAACGACTAAATATACCAAATTTCACACTCTTACTTAAACTAAAGAAGTAAAGGATAGTGAAGCCAAGGATCGTAACCGATTTTTTTTTAATTTGAAATAAGTTAGGAAGAGCTGGTCCCAGCTCCCTGCTTGGTTTTTCAGGCGTCCACTGGATTGTTCCTTGTACCAACCTGATGCGGAGGAAATATTCTGAAGTGGTGACAGAGATTTGGGAGTTATCGGTATGTAGGTGATACAGAAAAGGATGGAAGAAGGGCATGGGGATTATAAAAGAGGGCTGAGGATTAAATCGTGGCTATTAATGGGGTGCCAACGGGTGCAGAAGAACGGGGGCCCCTGAAGGAGACCAAGGACTGTTCAGAGACATAAGAAAAGACCAGGCAGGCTTCAGACGGATAGCACTTCCATACCTAATTCGTACCGTAAGTTTAAGAAATACAGTCTATAAGAAACAGTACCCATCAAAGAAATCAGGAGTATTCATTTACTATAGCAAAGGACTGTAAGTTAATAAACGAATTTGCAATAGAGCTTATTTAAGCAAATACATTCTTTTTTTTTTTTAATTTTTTTTTAACGTTTATTTATTTTTGAGACAGAGAGAGACAGAGCATGAATGGGGGAGGGTCAGAGAGAGGGAGACACAGAATCCAAAACAGGCTCTAGGCTCTGAGCTGTCAGCACAGAGCCCAACGGGGGGCTCGAACTCACGGACTGTGAGATCATGACCTGAGCCAAAGTCGGACGCTTAACCGACTGAGCCACCCAGGCGCCCCTAAGCAAATACATTCTTAATGTCTTTAAACTATGGTGGTTTTTGTTATTATATTAACTATATATACATATTATTATATATGTATTATATGTAAATATATATAATAATATGTATTGATGTGTATGCATTTTTAGATTGCATAGTTTGTGTGTGTGTTTTAATTAATTGATTATTTTTGGGTCTTTAGTACATTTTGATTTTATTCTTTTTTTCTTTTCTTTTTTCTTTTTTAAAATTTACATCCAAACTAGTTAGCATATAGTGCAACAATGATTTCAGGAGTAGATTCCTTAATGCCCCTTACCCATTTAGCCCACCCCCCCCCCACAACCCCTCCTGTAACCCTCAGTTTGTTCTCCATATTTATGAGTCTCTTCTGTTTTGCCCCCTCCCTGTTTTTATATTATTTTTGTTTCCCTTCCCTTATGTTCATCTGTTTTGTCTCTTAAAGTCCTCATTTGAGTGAAGTCATATGATTTTTGTCGTTCTCTGACTAATTTCACTTAGCATAATACCCTCCAGTTCTATCCACGTAGTTGCAAATGGCAAGATTTCCTTCTTTTTGATTGCCGAGTAATACTCCATTGTATATATATACCACATCTTTATCCATTCATCCATTAATGGACATTTGGGCTCTTTCCATACTTTGGCTATTGTCGATAGCCCTGCTACAAACATTGGGATGCATGTGCCCCTTTGAAACAGCACTCCTGTATCCCTTGGATAAATGCCTAGTAGTGCAATTGCTGGGTCGTAGGGTAGTTCTATTTTTAGTTTTTTCAGGAACCTCCATACTGTTTTCCAGAGTGGCTGCACCAGCTTGCATTCCCAAGATCGTAACCTATTTTTAAACAACCAATCTTAGAGCCATTATTCACTTTCTTCTTTATTTCTAGAATAGCTGTAATGTTTATAAATCATTAAAATTAAAACTAAAATAAATCTTATGTTTTTCCTATTGCACAGAAAACATATACCTAACAAGATTTCCTTGGGATTGGATAATTGCCAAGGTTCTGAAACTTTTCATTCTAGAATATTTTACTCTCTATAGGATACCACTTAATGTGTATATAAACTGTTATATATAATATGTATAAAATGTAGATGTATATTGCATATATGTATATGTATACATGCATATGACACATACATATACAATATGCATGTATTCATATACATGTATATACATATTTTTATTACATTTTTTTTAATGCTTATTCATTTTTGAGAGGGAGAGACAGAGCACAAGTGGGGGAGGGGCAGAGAGAGGGAGACGCAGAATCTGAAGCAGGCTCCAGGCTCTGAGCCGTCAGCACAGAACCTGATGTGGGGCTTGAACCCACGAACTGCGAGATCATGACCTGAGCTGAAGTCAGATGCTTAACTGACTGAGCCACCCAGGCGCCCCTGCATGTATATACATATGAGTATAATAGACATATATATTCATGTATATACATACATATATGCGTATATATAAACGTACGTGATAACATAATAAAGTTAACTTGGAAAGACAACGTTCAGTAAATAGCCTCTTTGAAAACCTGAAGGGCTGAGAAAACACGAAGTGTTGTTTCTCTTTTGTTATCAATGGCCAAGTATGATTTAATTCACTGCCGGACACTGAAACAGCTATATCATTGCAGTCTAGGTTCCCATCATGTAAATTAGCTTTGCGGTTCCTGTGTCTTTCAGTCATTCCATATGTTTTAAGAAAGTGCTATCGTGGAAAAGTGTAACAGAGGTAGTATTATTTCTGGAAGTGAGGTAATGAGATCTTTTGCAAAATATTGCTCATTCCAGACGACAGGCCATTCATTCCACAACATAACAAGCGGAAGGAAACACAATGAAAGGTTTTACCCATTTTGATGGGTTTTACTTACTCTATCTGTAGTTTATTAACTTAATTCTATAAATACCTGTTTCGTCTTCATCCCTTGTTTTAGATTTTAAACTAGAGTCCAGAGGTTTATTAATTTAGTGGTTATTATTTGATGACCATGCTAAACAATTATCAGGATTATATTACAGCATTTGATGGTAAGGGTGATAATGCATGAAATGAAGTAGGAACAACTGTAAACAACTTTATGAGAATCAGGAGTTCGTGAGAATGAAGAATTGGACACTCTCTTGAGTGGTAGACAGATGCCTTTCTCATCCTTTCTTGCCATTAACCACAAATCAAGAAAAACCATGCTATTCTTGATTTCAAACCTTTACTGGCAAAGAAGTCGCATTTAAGGACTTAACTGTATTTCCTGTAATTACTTTTTTTTTTAAAGTTTGTTTATTCATTTTGAGAGAGAGAGAGGGAAGGCAGAGGAGGGGCGGAGAGAGAGGGGAGAGAGAGAATCCCAAGCAGGCTCCGCACCGTCAGCGCGGACAGAGCCTGACATGGGGCTTGGTTTCACGAACCGTGAGATCATGATCTGAGCCAAAATCAAGAGTCAGACACTTAACGGACTGAGCCACTCAGGCGCCCCTGTAGTTTCATTTTGTATAAAGCTGTTTCAATTACTTCTTGGTTCAGTCTGTGCTTACTGAATACCTCCTTTGGCCAGACACTGCCGGCCCTCAGGGTGTGAGGGGGTGTGGAGAGAAGCCAGCAGCCGTGGGGGAAGAGGAGTGAGTAAAGGCACAATTCCTGGCTTAGAGGGTTTATTAGGTCTCCTCAAAAGATCTTCTCCCAAATTCTGTAAACTGTTACTTTTTTTCTGTTTGCCATTTCACTTTCTCTTCTCTTTTTCTACTGAAATGTTTACTCCTTTGAATGGAAGCCCAGTATGACTTCCCCTTCACATGGATCAAATACCAACTGCTCTGAGAAACAATATACTGGAGAAGAAATGACCTTTTATCTGGTTTTGGAAATAGCTCTCTCTGTTTTTTGTTTCCTAGCACCCATGTCGCCCCCACCACCCTTCTTGTTTTTTAGCACCCACACCCTTTTGCAAACGATTTGTAGAGCTTGCTTCTTCTTAAAATAATGTGAATGAAAAATGTTTTTGATGGCTTCATGAGCATCGAAACCTTCTCTATTAAAATCCACTTTTTTTTTTTTTTGGTTGTCATCAAGAGAATTAAATCATGTTGTCAGCAATACCCAACCCTCCCGTTATCCTCCAGACTCCAGAGGAGAGGCTCCTAACCCTTTTTGGGTCAGAGGCCCCTTTGGAAATCTGATGAAAGCCATTGAACTTCTCCTTTGAATCAGGTACAAAAGCAAAAATATGCCAACTTTAGCATGTAATTGCAGGGAGTTCATGGGCGAATGAAGGCCATTGGAGTCCCAAGCTTTAGGGGGAGTGGCCAGATTGGCCAAGGGGAGGAAGAGGACTGGCTGAGCTTTAGGAAGGTTCAACAGAGACTAGAGGCTGGTCACAGGAAGATTGTGGATTTCCTGCCTTTGAAGCACAATTTTATTTTATCTTGATTGAAAGAGTAGTTGTTTGGGAAATGTGAAATGTTACTGCCTTAAAAAAAAAAAAAGCTATCTAGCAACAACTGTTAAGACTTAAAAAATATATATATATACTCGTTAATCTAGTAGTTACTCCTGGGAATCTCTACCATAGAAACAAAACCATCGACGTAGAAGGCATATGAACAGGGGTCTCTAGGACAGCATCGCTGGAAGGAGCAAAAACCAGGAAGCGTAGTGAAAGCCCATCAACAGGGTAATAGCAGAATCAATTGTGATAATCCATACCCTAGGATATCATGCAGCCATTAGAAAGAATGAAATAGAGATCTACCAGATGCCATGTAGGGATGTCCACGTGGTATTTGTTTAATGGGAAATACAGATAAAAGCATATAAATTCCAAAGCTTTCCCTGCGTGCATATGTGTGCATATCTGTGTCTGAATTTGCGTATGTCTGACTAAGATGATACGTGTAGGGAGAAAAATAGGGACTAATATATAGTAGCTGAATATACACTGGGTCTTGGTACTTATCAATGGTGAGCCAAACAAAGGGGAAAGAGGTTGCAAACATTAAAAACAAAAGTATATGATGGCATTAATGCACACATATGTAGCTATATATGTACAGTTATATATAAAACAGTATAATTGTACATATATAACTATGCATATGTATGTGTGTATATGTGTACGTATATATATATATAAAAGTGTATATGTATATGTGTGGGTAGACATAAAAAGAAATAAAATAATGACTTAAAGACGTATTTGCTGATACGCACTTGACGTTACATTCTTTTACTTCTTTTGCACTTAGTGACACTGGAGCTTTTCAGTTCAGTTTGGTGGCACTTACTAGGCCCATTTGGTCATCCTGGGATCTCCCTACTGACATGTTAGATGAATTTCCTGTGGGTTATGGGTCTAAAGTTGTTTAGTCTTTTAACAAATGCTTGTTGGATGTCTATTTTATGTATGTACTAGGTTTTGTGTGGGAGAGTCAGAGAACTAACCCCTTTGTGTGTGTGTGTGTGTATTATACGTGTGTGTGCATGTATACACATGTGTAGGTGTGCTCACATGTGTATATGTGCATGTGTACATGTGGGTAGGTGTGTAAGTATGCATATGTGTGTGTGTGCATGTTTTTGTAGGTGTGTATGTGTGTGTATGTGTGTGCATGTGTGTATGTTTATGTAGGTATATGTATGTGTGTATAGGTGTGTGTAAGTAGGCATGTGTGTGTGCCTGTGCCTATGCATGTCTGTGGTGTGCAGGTGTGCATGTGTATGTGCATATGTGTATGCTTGTGTATTTGTGGGTAGGTGTGTGTATATGTACATGTGTACGCGTGTGTGTAGATATTGTGTCTATGTCTATGTATGTAAATGTGTGCCTATGTTTGTGTAGGTGTGTATATGATTGTATGTGTGTATGTGTGTGTATGTGTGTAGGTGTGTATATGCGAGTGTGTGTGCATGTGTGTGTATAGATGTGTACGTATGTGTGTATGTGCATATGCGTATGTTTGTAGGGGTGCAGGGATGTGTGTATGTACTTGTGTATTTGTACGTTTGTGTTTATGTGTGTGCACGTGTGCATATGCTTGTGTGTGGGTGTATGTGTGTGTATATGCAGGTGTGTGGGTGTGTGTATGTGTGCATGTGTGTGTGTGCACAAACGTGTGGCTGTGTGCGTATGTGCGTGTGTGTCTGTGTCTACGAGTCAGGGATGGTTCGCGCTGCGTTCGAGCTTCCTCCGCTCCACGTGTTACGTTCATGTTTACTCGGTTGTGGGTATGTAAGGTGGAGAGCATACGTGCTGCTCTCATGTTGGTAAGAACCTAAGAATTTGGAGTAAGGTCTTGATCTTCCCGCTTTTGCTTGGTTAAATGTCTTATTGCCTCATCCTCCAACTTTTCTTCAGAAATGCCCCAAATGTCCCGAGGGAGGATAGAACTGAAAAGATTTTAGAGGAAAAAGAAGTGTGAGGTGCTTCCTGTATGTCAGCATTTCTCAAACGTGTGGTTTCCTGTGTCTCAGATAACCTGGCGAGCATGTTGAAGACTCTCATTTATGGGCCTGGCCCCAGATCCACTAAGAGGGCATCCGGAAATCTGTTCCTAAGTCATTCTTACACAGGTTAATTTTGAGAACTAGTTCCATCAAATTCTGTGTCAAATAATGAGCCCTGCTGGCATTTCCCCCCCAGAATTTTACCAAGACTTTCCCCATCTTTGAGCTCCTTTTCTGCATGGCTGTGGAAAGCTTGGCTCTTTTTCTGTGTGGAAGTCGGTTCACGTTCACTGACTTCTCATCCTGGATTGACCTATGTGTGTAGGGCAGGATCCTTGGAGTTCTGTGCTGCTCTGACAGGCTTCTGAAAACTTATGCCACTGCTCTGGTTCCTGGTCAAGGGAATACAGATAAGAGGAGGGATGCTGTAATTAATTTTCAAGACATTTAGGTATTTGACTCAGCAGATGGTCTTGTAAAAAAATTTCCAATATTGAAACAGCTTTTTATTTCATCTTTTTGTTCATTAGCGATGCCTTTATTTTAGAGAGATTTTATCAAGGGAAAACTTTTTCAGACAGCATCATCATTACCAAACATATATAATTCCATTTGGAATGTGAATCGATCAGTGTACCTTAGAAAGGGGCTAGAATGGTTTGAAGAATCAACAATCTGATGGTCAAATTTGAATGTCTTTAATGCAACAGAGTAAGTATATACATATGAATAAGAGAAAATTACAGGTTATAGTGTATTTTGTTTTTTGTAACTACAGGAGTAAAATCAGAATGCATACATTTTTGGGAATTCTTGATTCTTTGGACTATTTTTGGTTTATTTATAAACATTCCTAGTAGAGACAAAAGCTGAAAATGTTTTTTAAGATATCTAAGATTTATTCCCTCTCCCATGTTTCTTCCCCAACCCTTTTATCTGAAATGTCAAAGTAATTGAAGCAAAGGTTAGTTCATGTGATAAGAGCTATGTGACCATTTTTCTACATCGCTCATGTGATTATACCTGTATAGACAACAACCTTCGTGCTATTCGGATCAGAAAGGCCCTGAGAACCTTTTATCTCCACAGCAGGATATATACACCCCAAGTCGATGCAGGAAACCCATGACATCATCCCTCAGTCAATAATCATCGATCGAGTAGAGTTGGTTTCAGAGCTATGTATTAGATTCCACGAGGAACACAGAAGGAAGAGTCATAGTTTCTGTCTTGGGAGAACAATCTAGTGAAGAAAGTAGTTCAAATGTGCATGTGATGACCTGCACGGTACGGTAACAAGAGCCCTTTGCAAAAATACTGGGGAAACCAACATGAAAGGAATGATCGTGCGGCAGGGGAGGTGCTGGGCAGAGACATGAGTGGGCAGAGAGGCAACTGGACAGGAGCAGCACAGGAGGCAGGCCCGAGCATTATCCTTCCAGCTAGTTCCATCCGGAAGGTGTCAGCAGGACTGTGTGGCAGGTCAGTCAGCAGAGTCAGGTGGGAAACAAATCCGATGAACTGACTTTGAAAGCTTTAATTTTCTGTGCCTTTATGATTTTAGACATTCATTTGTATCATAAAGTTCAAATATCATTGAATAGATCCTTGACAAGGTAAAAATGTTCTACAGTTTAGGATAACGTGGTAGGCTTTCACGCAGTAGGTGGCAGATAAGTGCTAGGTGACTAAATTCTGGTGTTTATCTGCAGTTCCAGGACTTTTTTTTTTTTTTTCCCTGCATGGAACACAGAGCTCTGCTACAATTATCCATGAATAATTTTCTATGACTCATATTAGTAAGACTATTGTAAAGTGACATTTATCTAATTTTGTTTAAAAATTTTTTAATGTTTATTTTTGAGAGAGAGAGAGAGAGAGAGAGAGATCGGTCATGAGCAGGGGAGGGGCAGAGAGAGAGGGGGACACAGAACCTGAACCAGGCTCCAGGCACTGAGCTGTCAGCACAGAACCAGACTTGGACTCAAGAACCGTGAGATCATGACCTGAGCTGAAGTCGGACGCTTAACCTGCTGAGCTAGCGGTTGGGGAGGGGGGGCCTGTAAAGTAACATTTGAAAGAACAATGTTTCATCAACATAACCCCCCCCCCCTTTCCCACATTAAAGATATTTCCCTTCATCTAAAAAGTACCTACCTCTCTTTAGAGGTTGGCATTTATCCTGAGCTATACAGTTCGAAAAACCCCCTAGGCAAACAAATCACCTTGCCTACCTACCGAGAAAAGAGTCGGCTTTCTTTTTCTCTTGTGCCTGTTTTTTTGTTTGTTTGTTTTTGTTTTGTTTTGTTTTGTTTTTTTTTAGATCAATTCCTCTATGAGAAATGGTTATGTTAGGAAAAATCGAGAGACCGTTTGGATATTTGGTGAGTGGGTTCAGAGAATGGGTATATTACATTGCTGTCTAACCGAGCGAGGGAGCCAGTTTGTCTTTTCTGTCGGGAAACAAAACATATGACTATGAAGAAGAAACAGAAAGACTTAGTTTTGAAGGAGAGTGTTGACTTACCTACCAATGGCTTGCCGAGGAAGTTATCTGCTCACGCGAGGAGTGCAAAAAGTCAGGCATCTCCTGAATCCTGACCCCTGGGCTTCGCCAATAGTCCCCTTGTTTTTCCAGGTTTCTGTCTCCCCGGTGGATCTGTGATAATGTTGCGTATCATCGCGTAAATCGCTTGCTTTGGTAGACCCTGCAGTTAAGTCCACCTGATAACTTGGAAGAGCCCGGCGAGTTCCGTGTTTGTGTGACACAGGCACCCACTCCACTTCATACGTGCCCGTCTTCCTCTTGTGACAAGTCCCCATTCTCCCTGTGGAATGTGGCAGTGCCCGCTGGCTGGCTTGGGCGGGGTGGGACCCTATATCCAGGTGTGATGGTAGATAGAGGGGCTCTTTCCTGGCAACCTTCCGTGTCTCTGCCATCTTGCCCGCTACTTTCTGGAGAGAAATGGGCTCTGTAGGAGTTAATAAGAGGATTGCTTTATTGGCCGTGCACCTGTGCTTCCCGTCCTCATCCTCTGCCCTTGGCTCTCAGTGTAGACATTCACGGCCATCTGAACACTGCCTTCCTTCTCTACCTTCATTGTACATGATTTCTGTTCAGCACGTCAAATTTATTCCAGATCTTTGTGAGGCCCTCGAATGGCAGAGCACCCAGAAAGACCAGAGACTTCTTTTTAAATGTTTATTTAAATGGGTGTATTTTTGAGAGAGAGTAAGAGAGCAGGGGAGGCGCAGAGAGAGAGAGGGAGACAGAGGATACAAAGCAGGCTCCCGCTGACAGCAGAGAGCCCAACACGGGGCTTGAACTCAGGAACCACGAGATCATGACCTGAGCCAAAGTTGGATGCTTAACCAACTGAGCCACCCAGGCGCCCCAAGGCTAGAGATGTTTGATTGGGTGTCCTCTGCTCCGTGCAAAGCTTTTGCTGACTTACATCCGTATCGGGATGTGACTTTCTTGTTTCAGAGGCTTCCTTTCTGTTTGCAGCAAGTATTTAACCCTTCCATGTCCAAATGTGTTCAGAGTTTAGATTTAAACAGATTCTAAGCCCACTTGATCTCTTATGCAGATATCTCACTCCCTCCTTTGCACATGCTGGTTTCTGTTTACTCCTTTACATGGGAATGGCTTCTCTTTCTGCAGAGACTTCTGTTTGTGGAGGTCCAGCATCCGGCAGCCCTGTGTAGACAGGGGAGGTGATAGGCTTTCTTTAGGCCAGGAGAAGTCATTCCTGACTGAGAATGTAAGTAAGACCAGAACCTCCCGTCATGCGGCATTGGGTCCTAAGCTAACCCACCTGTTCCGGTGCTCCAGCTGTAGCTCAGGGCCCCCTGCATGGCCGTTTACGGGGGCCGTGCTAGGGCTAAACTAATACTTCATGGCAGAAGATAATCGATCCGTTGTGGGGACCACGGCCCCCATTGTCCCCATCTGCCTGACCTTTCCCTTCCCCTCTGCCTGGTGGCCGGAGTCCTCTCTGAGTCAGAGATTCAGCGACGATGAAGGCGGTGACACCGTCCCAGGCGGGCAGCCGGCATGTAACAATTCATGGCTGCAGTCGCAGCTTAATTTTTCCAAACCTTTCATCAGGGAGGGAAGCGCTTTATAGTAAATGACTGCATTGCTTGGAATCATCTGCTATGTAGTCTCCATTAGATTTCTTAGTCATTATGGCTCGCATCGCATGGTCTTTTCTCAAACATCAGCCTGGTGAACCAACGATGAAATTGCATTTCTTTGAATTAGAGCGCAGATTATTATGGGAGAAAAAAGACATTAAAGGGGAAACGTTCATGTTTATGTTCGAATAGATGTGAAAAGCTTAACGGCCTCAGAGGCAGTTAAAAGAGAGCTGGTGAGGGAACAAGGAACCGTCGTCCCTCGCTGCCTGAGCCGTGTCTCTGGAGGAGTGGAGGTAAAACACAGACTTTTTTGAATCCTGACGTACAGTCAGTTTGGCGGGTACTTCTTGGAAATCTGGCTTTACCGAGAGTTCTGATTGGTGTCTCAAGGCTCTCACACACATTAGGCAATCCGTGAATGATTGTTGCCATAAGCTAGAAAAGTCTTTACTCAGGGGAGCCCCCACCCCCCTTTTTTCTTGCCCATACACTTGGGCTTCCCTGTATTGTCATATGGTATGAGCCGATCGTAGGACTGGGGACGTTTGGGCGCTGCTGTTGGGGATGAGCGATGGGAACATTAGCCTGGGAGTGAGAAGTATTGCAAGCTTGGGTTCGTTGACTTGGCTCTGACCTTGGGCATCACCCGGCTGGGACACGAAGCGGGTTGGCTGGTTTCAGACCCTTTTGTGAGTGGGACCTGCTTCTGGGCCTGTCCTGGCCGTCCTGAAATCTCACCCTGGCCACCGTCCTTCGGACCTGTAAACTGGACAGATACGGGTCACTCAGTGGAAAGTGAAGTGATGGAATTAAGTGACTTAACTGGGACTGGCTCTGAACTCAGAATGTGCCTTTAAAAAAAAAAAATTTTTTTTTTTAACGTTTTATTTATTTCTGAAAGACCGAGAAAGACAGAGCACAAGCAGGGGAGGGGCAGAGAGAGGGAGACACAGAGTCGGAAGCAGGCTCCAGGCTCTGAGCTGTCAGCACAGAGCCTGATGCGGGGCTCGAACCCACAAACCGTGAGATCATGACCTGAGCCGAAGTCGGCTGCTTAACCAACTGAGCCACCCAGGTGCCCCGGATTGTGGCTTTTATGGGTATCTGAGCCACATCTCAGTGTGCTCAAAGCACTTGAATATGCAGATAGGATAGTATGATTGCTGTGTGCTTTATTACACTTTCTCTTTTCCCTCACAGCCATCTGCTGGGTTATATTTGTTGATTCTTTTTTTTAAATTTTTTTTTAATGTTTATTTATTTTTGAGAGGGAGAGAGCACAAGCAGGGGAGGAGCAGAGAGAGAAGGAGACACAGACTCCAGGCTCCGAACTGTCAGCACAGAGCCCGACACGGGGCTTGAACTCATGAACCGCGAGATCATGAGCTGAGCCAAAGTCGGACGCTTAACGGACTGAGCCACCCAGGCACTCCTATTTGTTGATTCTGATGTCAAGTATGACACCTAGCTATAGCGTTTTTGTTGTTCTATCATTTCTTTCTTTCTTTTTTTTAAATTTTAAAATGTTTTTTTATTTTTGAGAGAGTGTGAGCTGGGGGGGGGGGCGCGGACAGAGAGAGAGGGGGACAGAGGATCCGAAGCAGGCTCCATGCTGATAGCAGCGAGCCCAAGGTGGGGCTTGAACTCACAAACCGTGAGATCATGATCTGAGCCAAAATAGCTCAGCTGACTGAACCACCCAGGTGCCCCTGTTCTATCATTTCTGTTACCCTCTTTCTTCCTGCAAGTTCTTGTCGCAGTCCGGGCCCATGGTTTCCAAATGCCTGTGTTGTGAGAGCTCCAGCAAGGATGGAGGCCTTTCCCCATGGATTTGTTATCCCCACAGATTCTAGAGGAATAGATGAGTGAATGATTGTGAACAATAACGGACATCATTCAGTAGAGCGAGGTTACCGTGAGCCAGCCACGGTGCTGAGGGCGTTTGGTATAGTATCTCTTCGAGTCCTCATGATAGCTTTCTTAGGTAAGCGTGATCGTTCTCATTTCGTAGGTGAAGAAGCTGCGGTTCAGAGAGGTCATGTAAACTACCTGGGGTCACACAGCCAGTCAAGGCCCTTCCTAGTATTTGGCCTCACCTCACATCTTTCCGCGTCCAGAGCCTGAGATGTTCCTCAGCAGGCCTGACCATTACTACAGATATACAGTGTGTACCTTTCTGCGATCTCAATAGCATGTCATAGCTACAACATTTCATGTTTAAAATTCTCCAAGTTCTCTTCAGGAGGTGAAATGTTTATATCTGCAGTTTTAAAAATTGTAATGTCTGGTCAATGTCTTCTTATTTTATTTTATTTATTGGTGGTGTTAGTTTGGCCCTCAGAGTGATTTTTATTGTCCCTGGAGGTTTTTAATACTTTTAATTGTTTTCACAATAACTTCTTGTTTGCCCGTCACTTATTTTGGTTCAGTTATTATTTTACCAGTTCTGCTATTTTGTTTTCTCTATTTAAATTTGTGTTGAATAAATGCTTTCTGAGCTGACTGATTTTTTACTTCTAATTCTGTGTAGGCGTATGTCTCATGCGTCTATTTTTTTTAAAAGGTATTTTCAATTTTTTTTAATGTTTAATTTTTGAGAGAGAGAGACAGAGACAGAGTGTGAGTGGGGGAGGGTTACACAGAATCCGAAGCAGGCCCCAGGCTCCTAGGTGTCAGCACAGAGCCCGACTCGGCGCCCGAACTCATGAGCGAGATCATGACCTGAGCCAAAGTTGGACGCTTAACCGACTGAGCCACCCAGGCACCCCTCATGCATCTAATTTTTGAACTTTTTATTTCTACTACCGATCAGAGTATTGCCATTTAACTTATTATAAATCCACTGAAAGACGGATAAATTATTACTATTTTAAAAATATTTTTAAAGTTGGTCTGATCATAGAAAATACTGTTATATTAGAAATTTGATATTTAGGGACGCCTGGGTGGCTCAGTCGGTTAAGTGTCCGACTTTGGCTCAGGTCAGATTCTGTGTCTCCCTCTCTCTCTCTGACCCTCCCCCGTTCATGCTCTGTCTCTCTCTGTCTCAAAAATAAATAAACGTTAAAAAAATTTTTTTTTTTAAAGAAATTTGATATTTAGTGGAGCGATGCTTTATTTGTTGAGAAACTGGTTAAACACTTTAATACGTAGCATGTTGGAGAATCGGTTGCCCGTCATAAATTCTTTGGGAGCTAACTTTTATTGCCCGAGATGTTTTCCACCTCATCACATATTTCGTCGTTCTCTTCTGAGACAACTCAGCGACCTAGAATCCCGGTTTACTCCGTGACCATTACAGGGCTCCTTCTGGGGACTCCGAAATGTCAGAGCAGCACCAGCTGTGGTTTCTAGACTTCGCTCAGCACAGAGCTTTGTAGGAGAGACGAGAACCCAGCTGGCCCCTGAAGGGGGCAGTGGCCGTGCCCCAAGAAAGGCGAGCTCACTGCCCCGGTTGGGCAGGGTTCACCGGGGGTTTCCGCTTGCGTACAAGACCCCGTGCCTATGTGATCTTTCTCCTGGGCTCTTCCAGTGCCAACGAGCAATTAAGAACACTCTCCATGGGAAACAGAGGATATTTACGAGTGTAATGAGAAAGAGGACACGCTTTAATGGAAGAGCAGAGGCTTTGACAAGTGGGAGGAGAGATGGTGGGGCCCAGGATCTTGCAGGTAGTGCTGGAAAAGAGGTAGATGTGTTGATTGACCCTCAGTGGACCAGTGAGCCCACAGAAAATCCAGAAGTGGTAGGGCTGGTTGTAGAAGACCGGAATGGCATATGGGCTTTATCCCTAGGCACGGGGATCTATCTACATGCACTTGGGCAGGGGGGTGAGCTGCTGAAAATGACGTTTCGGCAAGATTACTCAGGCAGCAAGATGGATTGGGTGGAGAGACATGTGAAGTAGGGAGTCAAGTTAGGAAATGTTCCCTGTAATGGAAGTACACGATCATCAGGCAGATAATCAAGGGGATGGAAAGGAAGAGAGAAACTATGAAGGAGGCACATTATGAGGCATGAGTGCATGTGAGGGGACAAGCTGACGGGCGTTCTAGAATTTCTGTCGAAGGAGCGTCCAGTGGGCTGACCCACTGGAAGAGAAGAGGTCTTTGGGCCCTGTGTAACCAGCTGACTGTTTTTACCGAGATTGTGCTGTGATTTGGTGAGGTTTTTGGTGGTGGGGGTTTGCCTAATGAGGACTGTGGTCGCTTCTCTCCACACCACAGACCCCCTTAGCAGTGCCACTGGGAGATACGGAGGCCAAGATGGCTGAGGCCTTTGAGGCTGTAGGTCTGAGAAGCTGGTGCTGCTGTCGTTCCTCTGGTCAGAGAGAGATTGGTCAGGGGCCCATGATCTCTCGTCACCCTACGTGTCCAACGTGTGAGTGAATGAAGGACTGAGAGTGAGGGGTGAGTTCAGGATTAGCGTTGATTTGAGGAGTTTGGCAATCATGTAAGGGGAGGTAACTTCCCTACAGGTGGACAAACCATGACAGTCAGGAGAAATCCATTTATTAGCAACTAAAGCTTTCCAAAGCCATGTTCCGTTGCAAGCTGGAAAGCGTGAGTTTGGAAAATAAACCATTTACAATGTGTGGTTGACTCACACAAATGTTAGAGATTACACATGCGGAATGGCTCTCCTGTTTGAACGTTTGTTTTTCGAAATGGCCAAGGCAATGATGGATTGCATGCACATTTCAAAATTCGTTCTGGGGTTTACAGAGAAAGAAAGAGAGCAGAGGAAAGTCTCAGCACAAAAATAGTTAGAACGGGGGGGTTGGTCCGCTCTTTAGATTTGTTTAGCTTTGCCATTCATCTTCCTGTTGGGGGATGTCAGAAATACCCCTGCAAAACTGGCTGTTTTTAGGCTATCGGTATGACACTTTAAGAAGGTACCTTATGCGGTTTAATGGCTTAGCTGGTAAAGCTGGCCTTCGTGTAATCCAACCCCTTGAGAGCCCGTGGAATGTGGAGGAGAGTGAGGGTAAATGTGGGTTTCAATCTGTCTCTATCACTTAATGCTATGTGTTCTTGGACAAATTCCTTTTTTTTTTTTTTTTAACGTTTATTCATTTTTGAGAGACAGAGAGTGGGGGAGGGGCAGAGAGAGAGGGAGACACAGAATCCAAAGCAGGCTCCAGGCTCTGAGTGGTCAGCACAGAGCCCGACTCGGGCTCGAACTCACGAGCCGCGAGATCGTGACCTGAGCCGAAGTTGGACGCTTAACCGACTGAGCCACCCAGGCGCCCCTTGGACAAGTTTCTTGAAGTCTCATACCCTTCACTGTAAGATGGTGATTTTTCTCTCCCTCGTCCACGGTTGCTGGGAGGTCGGCGATAATATATGGAGCCAGCAGGCCGACACACGGGCCCAGCCACACAGCAGCCACCCGGCAAATGTTAGTTCACTCGCTTTTTTCCAGGGTCCTATGTGCTTTCTCTCACTGTCCTCAAAGTGATACTGATGAGTTTTGTAAGTGGTGGCTGTTGTTCTTATTTTTGGAAGTGGTTTGGGGATTGTGACCCAGAAGGCATTGTGGGAATCACATCCTTGATCTTTGTTAGCTGGTCTCAGCTTCTAGAGAAAAGCACGGTGCTGGAACTTGGTAGGGGGAACATGTAAAATTAAGCCAAAGACTGTGGATTCAGAGCTGGGTGGAAACACCCACGGTCCCTGACTGGTTACGTGGCTTTGGGAAGTAACTTAACCTGGGAGTCCATTTCTGCAAAAATGTGATTACGACGCCAGCACGCATGGACTCTGTGAGGATCACACGGGATGATGTGTGTCTAAAGACATGCAACGGGGCCCAGGAACAGGAGGCTAGATTGAGGGGAAAGTGGGAGGCAAAGGCTAGATTCTGGGGACATTAGAGGGCATATTCAGGCGTTCCCGGGCCCGTTACTTCCAAAATTAAAAGAGAAAATAAGGCGAAAAGAGATATTACTCGTTGATCTTTTTATAGCTTAGTGAAATTCCAATTTATAAAAACAGTGAAATTCCTTATTAAATAACTTATCATGCTTGCTTAAATAATCTATGAACTTGTTCGGGGAAATACCCAAGGCACGGTGATAATTTGAGAGTGTAGAGAATCAGAATGGCGTCTCAGGAGACATCTAAGAGAGTAAAGGCAAACCAGTCAGTTGCTTCTCATGACCTGCATGGTTTCTTTCAGTGAATGGCTGTCTGCCTACTTTTTTGGTGAGTTGTAGGATTAATGGAATTTTAAGGCTGTAGTAAGAGAAATAAAATAAAAACAAGTAAAGGTATTTTTGAAATCTGTAGAAGCCTCTGCCAACTCATAAGGCATTATGAACACGGTTAAGACACATGAGCTTCTCCTGTGTATTCAGTGGCTTAAGCCAAGGACAAAGTTTAAAATCCTACTGTTTTGATAAACAAATCAAGCAAAAAAAAAAAAAAAAAAAAATATTCACGCTAAGAGGCACTCCGGATGGCAAAACTCAGTCTTGTGAGATGACCTAGCAGGTTGGGTATATTTCAGGTCAAGTAGACAACATCGGGAAGGAAGGAAATACATGAGATAGCTCGGGCATTTCCTGATAATCCTAAACTCTGGGCCACGACGATGCACCCCGTGGCCCCAGTCCCTCGACTGATTCTGTGCGAGGCCTCCGCCAGTGTCAGGCCGGTCAAGGCTCATGATGCGTGTGAGTGGCCAAGGCCCGTGAACTGGAGCGAGCTGAGCTGCTCTCCAGACCTGCTGGCAGAGATGAGTTGCATAAAGGAAGCTGGCCCCGGAACGGGGGGTGCTCCCTGTTTAAAAACGGAGGTGCAGATTTTCTTTTCTTTTTTCTTTTCTTTTTTTTTTGATAGACCGTAGAGGAGAAAGCATTAGTACCACGAGGAGTGAGTGGGTGGAGACAGCGGTGAAGAACTGCTGGTCGCAGCATCCAGCTCGTAGCCAGCCTTCTCCGCTCGCAAGTAATTATTTTCAAACCGAGCAGCATTTGCAGAGATAGCTCCCAAACAGCTGTGTCAGCTTCAGGACTCGTGGAAACGGCTCCAGAATAACCCGTAAAGTAGGGCTTGGAAATTAAAAAAAAAAAAAAAAATCCCAGGATATTGTGATGCGTGGGGGTTATTAGCAACAGTTGACGAAAAGACAGAACCGTCGAGTTGGGAGTTCATTTCGTTCCTGCGGCATCTTCCTATTCATCTTCCTGATATATTTGTCTCCTCCGTTACCATAGCGCGGCTCATTGGTATTCCTCAGCGAGCAGCGCCCATGCGAAGCCCTTCATAATTGCACCGAACCGGAGCATTTTTACTTTTTAGGCCTCGCTCAAGCGCAGGGCCCCCTTTTTCTTTTGTGTGGCAGCCTTCATTTTGCACGACAACGACAGCTACTGTCCTGTTCTTTTTGTCTCGCTGGCGGGATGGTCCAGCCGCTACCCTCGCATCTGATGCAATTACGAGGATGTTTCCCTCCCAAGAAGGCAGTGCCTGCCTTCTTCTCCACCCCTGGGGGCTGTAAACATCATTCCCCACCCTGTGTCTGAGCTGCGGGCCCTGTCAGACCTGCGCTCCTCTTCTGAGTTGCTGGAGGTGCTGTGCATGTTTTTGGGGGTGGGGTGGGGGTGGGGCGGGAAAAACCATTTGCTTTCAAGAACACTTTCCTTTTGCGTTTCCCTTTGCTTCAAAGGCGAGGGGTCCCCAGGCCCCTTAATGTTTTCTCCAGCCCAAGATGGGCATTTGTGGTTGGTTGCCAGGAGAGGTATCTGTAAATGCATTACCACTTCCTAATTACCCTTATGAGGTAACTTGGGGTAACAGTATGGCTGTAGGCTTCTTCGATTCCGGCCAATAGATTCAGTCTTCTCTTTCAAGCTGAATCTTGAAGGCAACAAGACATGGAATTAATGACATTGGAATCATCTTTGTATCTGTCGGTTACTGTGGCGATTTTAGGGGCTTGTAATAATGTATATTGTAGATACAGTTACTCTTTTTGGATCCCCTAGATTAAATCCATGGAAAGATCCCTCTAGAGATACATTAGCTGTACTTTGTCTCTAGCTTCTCTTGTAGAGAGTCAGTTTCAAGTTCAAATACATTCTGGCTGATAAATTGACTACACATGGAGGAACTAAAGAGAGCAATTATGTGTGACATCAAATAAATGACTCAGTGGCAAGGTATATTCTATTTAGATCAGTGCAATTCAGAACGTGAGAAAAAATGATTTAGCTGGCTGGACTGAAAGAGAGTTTAAATTCCTGGATGGAAAGAATCACTCCGCCTTCGGGGTTTGGCAATTGGAGATATGTAACGCTGTGCGATGATTGTGTTGTGAGATGGTTGCTGTTGTTTATGCGGGTATTGTTTAATATGACAGTGTGCGGGTCCAATCTTAATGCATAATATATGGTGGCATTGGCTACGGTGAGGGAGGTTGATATGTGGGTGAACCCTGTTAAACCATGATAAGCCAATGTATTTTGCTCTTTAGAGAGTTAATTAGGGTGGCAGTGCCCTAGAAAAGGGAGTGGGCACCTTCTGTGGTGAATTGCAGTGCTTCCCCCATTCCTCCCCTCCCCCTTTTAGAATTGTATGCCCACACCGTTGCCTTGTGACTTCGTAGGACCTTCCATTGGAGGAAGTACTATTGCCCCATTGATGTTGGGTGTGGCCATGTGATTCATGCCTGTCAGTGGACTTTTAGCAAACATGATGTCCACAGAGATCTTCAGTGTGCCCTGGGCTTTGGCTTGGCCTCTGGTGCTCTCTGTGGGACGTGTTCTGGGTAGCTAGTGGTCTAAGGAGAATGAGACACAGGGAGATGGGACCTTCTGGAACCAAGCAGACTGTGCCAACTGGCTTGCAGATCTGTGAGCAAGAAAAAGAAATGCTGATGATTATGCAGCATAACGGTGGAAATAGCTAATAGGTGCGGCTACTAAAAAAAAAAAAAAATCCCTGCTTTTGTAAGAATTTCATTTCGGTTAATAGGCTCCATTTACGTTCAGATCCTTTTTACCCTATCAAGAAATCAGGGTTGATGTTGCTCATAAGTTAGTGGTATTCCTTGGCCGCGATGCAGTGATGTCCTTTGCTGGCCAGATGTCATGACCAGAGTTTGCATGAATATATCCTCTGAAATATTAATATAATTAGACACACCTACTTAATCATGTATTTGGGGGGATTTTACATAGTTTAAAACTTTATGTAGGCTTTTTTGATCGTTTCATAAAGAAAATTGAAGTGACTTTTAAATAACTTTGACAAACCATGTAAAAGAGTTAATAGTTAACTTTATTGTAGTTTGGGGAGGAAATAAGTGTAGTGTAGGGTATTAGGTAGTTCAGGGAAAAAAGTTCAGAGTGGGGGCAGGAGAGACAGGTCTGGAGCCGTGCTTCCCAGACCAGGGCTCTGAGACTGCACCGTGGTCGTGTCAACAAGGACCCTCTTAGGGATGCCTGGGTGGCTCAGTCCGTTGGACATCTGACTTCAGCTCAGGTCACGGTCCCACTCCATGGGTTCAGGCCCTGCATCGGGCTCTGCAGTGGCAGCTCAGGGCCTGGAGCCTGCTTCAGATTCTGTCTCCCTTGCTCTCTGCCCCTCCCCTGCTCACACTCTGTCTCTCTCTCTCTCAAAAATAAAATTAAAAAAAAAATTAAAACAAACAAACGAAGAAACGAGGACCCTCTTAAACCTGCTGGTGGGAGTTCATGCCTCCCCTGCCCCCAGCGGGCTAGTGGACCCTGGCACTCTGTCACTAATGTCCTGGCTGCCCCAAGCCCAGGAACCTTTGTCATCACTCTTAGCAGAAAGAAGATTCTGCTCCCCCATGTTCTTTTCTGAATTAAAGGCTCTTTAGGGTCCATCTAGTTGGTTGTGCTGAGGTTACATTGCCTGTATCGTAGGCATGGGCGAGGCTGAGAAAGTGACTTTACAGTTCCTACCTTGGGGAAGCAAGACTTAAAACGTGAAAGATCGCCCAAACTTAGGGTTGTTTAAAAGATTCTCAATAGTCATAAAGTGTGGAGAGTGTCCACGTAAATTCCATACTATTTTATTTTATTTTATTTTTTAAAAGTTTTTTAGAGACAGAGCATGCGAGCAAGTGGTGGGGATGGACAGAAGCAGAGAGAGAGAGAGAGAGAGGGACAGAGAATCCCAAGCAGGCACAGATCCCACCATGGGCCTCGATCTCATGACTGTGAGATCATGACCTGAACTGAAATCAAGAGTCGGACGCTTAACCAACTGAGCCACTCGGGTGCCCCACATACTATCTATTTTAAAACCAGATTAGTATAGTATAGTATAGTAATTTTTAAAAAGTGAAAATGAAGGTAATTTATCCAATTATTTTTTTTTTAGAAAAATGGACATTAGTATAAAACAAATAAAAAACCCAACAGAACCTCTGACCTTATAGACTAATACTTTTCAAATGTGTACTTTTCCTTGCAATATCCCTGAAAGGCAAATACCAACTAAAATTTTTCTTTTACATCAAGATCTCATTGATTTAGATTTCATTTTCTCCAAATTTATGATGATAAATTTGACTAAATTGGTTTGTTAGTTTCACAGCAAGGTAGTGTTTATAACACTAAGGAAAAAAACCTCCCCATCTATTTATAGACCATTCTACTTAATTCAACATTTGTCTTTTTCATCAAGCTGGTAGCATTGTTCAATTTCCTTTAGGGCTTGACAGTCATAAATCCACCTTTAAAAATCCCCTGCATAAACTCTTTATTAAGTCAGAGACCCAATTCTCTATTTAGTGAAAGAAATGGCGTCTAGAACATTTCATTTGCTGCAGAGAAAATTGTCAAATGGGCTTGTGAGGAAATATCCCACACCCCTCTATGTGTTTTAGATGTTAAATTATAGCCCTTGTGTCCCTGTAGAGAAAAGCCATCAGATGTGAGAGTCTGTGCCGGAGATGCTGATTTGTCGTATGGCACAGGGCATAGCTGGTGGAAAGCATGGGTGGGGTGTACCCTCTGGGATGCCCAGATGTGTGGCAGGGAGCAGGCAGGGGAAGGAGAAGAGAGAGCTGTTCGGTCCGGCAGAATCTGGAGACGATGGGCCAGTCGGGTTGGTAATCAGACAACCAGAGAGGAGCTGAGTAGTCTGGAGCAAAAAGATTATGGACCGATGCAGTAAAAAGTGGCAGGTAGTGTCTCTGGCCAGAGATCAGTAAGCAGGTCACACTAGGGGTGAGACAGAGAGAAAACTATTTTTTTGGTGAGGCTGGCTAAGCTTGACTTGGTGAGTAGTTTTGACTTGCATAAATTCTCCCTCTGTATAGCGTCAGTACTGTAAGATGTATTTGGCCTAAGCATCAGTATCTTAGTTTGGGCTGCTATAATGATACCATCGACGGGGCGGGGGGAGGGGGGGCTTAGACAACAAAATTATTTGTTATAATTCTGGGAGCTGGGAAGTCCAAGATCAAGGTGCTGGCAGATCTGGTGTCTGGTGGGTGCCTGCTTCCTGGTTTAAAGAGGGCTGTTTCTGGATGAGTCCTCACGTGGAGAGACAACTAGCACTCTAGGCTCTTCTCAAAGAACACTGATCCCGTTCATGAGGGTTTCTACCCTCATGAGCTCCAAAAAGGCCCCGCCTCTGAATACCGTCGTATGAACGAACCATCATTCAACACATGAATTTTGGTGAGGTTGAGACACAACCATTCAGTCCATAGCAGTAAGTATTCTTGCATTCCAAAACGAGGGTTTATTTTATTTTATTATTTTTTTAATTTTTATTTTTACATTGTTTTTTTTTCAATATATGAAATTTATTGTCACATTGGTTTCCATACAACA